>NC_132890.1:6584033-6884033 GCF_030463535.1 Salminus brasiliensis
AGTTGATTGTGCTGTAGAATGTCACTTACCCTGTATTAATGGTCCTTAATTTAGTATTTATTAATAAAATGTGCAATTTTACAGGGACAGTGGTGGCTCAGCGGTTAGAGCGCTGGGCTGTCAATAACAGGGATGTGGGTTCGATTCCTGGGCTTGGCAAGCTGCCACTGTTGGGCCCTTGAGCAAGGCCCTTTACCCTCTCTGCTCCCTGGGTGCTGGAGTTGGCTGCCCACTGCTCTGGGTGTGTGTGTACTCACTGCCCCTAGTTGACTAGTGTGTGTGTGTGTGTGTGTGTGTGTGTGTGTGTGTGTGTGTGTGTGTGTTCACTACCACAGATGGGTTAAATGTGGAGGACACACTTTGCTGTACAGAGCACAGTGACAAATAGTGCACCTTTACCTTTGTACAAATAAATAGAAACTAGTTAAATTTACCCCAACTTTTACAAATTACATTGTAGGCCTTTATATTATTATCTTCATGTTAAATTACAGATAATTAATGTAATTTTAAACATTGCAATTTCACATTTGACCTCTTTCTTTATTTTTTAGTGTACATAAACCACTCATTTTGTTCATATTAACATTTGGACAGTGAATACACATTACATCAAACTATTTTATTTCATAAAAAGTTCCTTAAAGGATCTACAAAAGTAGTACTATTTTTTTTTATTGTGAGTGATTGTCCCAATGTAAGTGATTAGATAATAAACGGCCAAAGCAACCTCAACTGATCTTCTCATGTTCATGTATTATTATTTTACTTAATGTTAAATGTTGCTGATCAGATCATAAACGGCCACGGCAACAAAGGAAGGGAGGCGCCTACCTGATAGAGCTTGTGATGTAGTGGATGAGTAGAGTATAAGGGTAAGGGATGGACTGGGCCCTAAGTGAAGGTGCTTCATTTTGCCCTCTTCTTGTATTATGTTACTGAATAAATATACAGGTTAGATAATGTTTTATTTATAAAGCTTCTGCATATATTTATTTATACACTGGAGTGGACAAAAACCCAGCAACCCCCACCATCGCATCCCTCTCTCTCTTTCTCTCAGCAAGATGAATCATATTTAATACCCTCGCTATATGGAAATGGGCCATAAAAGAGCAAATGTGAGAAAAAGAAAGCCTGCGTTCACCATCGCAGTCTGAGCAAAGAGCCTCCAGTAAGTGAGTCTGCAGGGCAGCTCAGTGTTAGACAGTGAGTAAAAGATAACAACGCAGATAATAACATTCCCTGTTCCTGTTGTATTCCATTTCTCCTCAAACCAGCAGTGTCCCACCCAAAGGACAAGCAGGCCTAAATGCCGCACAACCGCAAGAATTATACAGAGTAGGGCTTCAGTGTTTGGCTTGAACCCAGGGTGTGTTACTAAAGATAGTTTTGGACAATGAGATCACCTTCAGAGTGTTTTTTTTTTTTTTAGAAAATAATAATAATTGGGTCATGTGACCTTTAAAGCCTGTGGGAACACATATAAACTGATATACTGAATTTTTTGTATGATAGTAAACTTGGGTGTTCAGAATTACAAACGTCCAGCAAAATTTAGATGGAAAATACAGAGCAGAAATAAGATGAACACACCTCACAAATCCAAAAATACACTCCTCATATCCCTCTGAGAACCATCAGGGTGTGGCCTTATTATTCTAAGAAATGGGCGTGACTGACAGCCCTCTATCATTGGCAAATTAGTTTACAATTAGTTAAGACAGAGAAGCAGCGTGATTTCACCGATTTTTAGGGTTTACTGAGGATCTGATATCTGGAACCGAGTGACCAGCCCATATAGATACAAGCCCGAGCTGCGACTGGCAGAGAGGCTGCCCAATGGGCCCCCTTGTACCTCCTGTCCACTGTGCCAGAAGAGCAGGACAGGGTACGGGACCTCTCGTCCATCCCAGCACCCAGCAGCTAAGTTTTGTGGTGAAGTGGAGAGACAGCAAGCGCCAGACATGAGAAACAACGACCCCAGTCACGACTTGAGCATCACCAGGTTTAGCCTTAGCTTTCCAGGTTGCTCAGTCTTAAAAAGAGGGTGGGGCTATGTTAGCCATGTGATTGGTCAGGGGTATGCTGACACAAGCCCGACCCATTTTTAGAACATCCCATTCCACATAGAGAGGACAGCAATACTGGTAAAATACAGCAGACATTTGTCAGCTTTGGGTTTATAAGATCTTCATAAGTCTTTGTGCATTTACTCTGGGGGCCCTGAGGAGCCAGATTAACTTTTATTTATACATTAGAAAGAAAACAATGATTTAAGGGTCCTTAAATGCTTAAACAGTTCTTTGCGTCAGGGTCATGGGCACCGAGGCTCACTGATGTGATTCTTGGAGGCCCCGTCTCAAAACAGGAGTTAAAGGACCTGTCAGTGCCAGATACCACAGGACACGACTCAATGGGTCACGGCGGCAACCCACACAATATAAGGCAGGTGGTTTTAATGTTATGGCTGATTGGTATAGTGCATTAAGGCTAAATGACTTCATTTACAGCCTTACTTTATATTTTAGTCATGTGGAAATATCATATATACGCTCATATACACTGTGAATATGCTGGCTACCCTTCCTGTGTAAGGGATGTGGAGTTATGAGGAGTGATTTCCTTCAGATGTCCGGTGTAGATGAGGGTAGATCTGCAGCCGAGGCACTTTTCCAAGGCTGTATGTTCATATGAAAGCGGTTTTATTTTAGGAAGCACTTGCCCATGCAGTTGTCATAGTGACCTAGTTGTGAAAGCACAGAGGCTTTGAGATGTCCCTCTGCCAATTGTGTGCTAAAGAGAGATCTGTTTCACGAGAGGATCTTAAGGCTGGCACGTGGAACTGGCGGCACTGATCCGTGCAGAGTACGGATCAGCTGCTTTACAACCTGTGCTCCTCCAGCACACTAGAGTCAGATGCTGTGTCCTATATCAGCCCGGCTGTAGGCCGACATTCCCATACAGGTCCAGCGTTGGGTGCAGATTGTGTTCCATGGAAAAACAATTCTTTGCTTCCATCCGAGCACTTTTTTTTTTTGCGAGCTGTGGTTTGTCGTATAATTATAATTTGAAGCAGGGCAGAATAAGGAGGCCTGCAGGCAGCATGTCGCATGTCAGCAGAATTACGCCGGATTTTATTTGTTTGTTTATTGTTTGCAAAGGCGGCGTGTGATAAAAACAAGAGTCAATTTTTTCCTGAAAATCTAATTCCACAAGAATTACACAAGAATTACAATCAGTCCACTTGGCCAATCTGCTCAGCCCTGCAGGGCTATGTTCGCATCTCGTTTGCTGCTTTCCTTCTCTAATTATGATTCCACACCATAATGAAATGCTTAACGGGCACAGTTTCATTTCAGGCCTGGGACATATGTAATTGATTGGACTGTATGCGGACCCACTGCCAGCTGTTTGTTTAGGGAGCCCTATCATCTTTGATCTTCATCTCATTAGAGAGGGAAGAAAGTATGGATGGATAGACCCTGCGTGTGCTTCTGCCATCCTCAGTGTTCGTACCAACGAAGGTTCAGGTTTTTTTGTGCCTTGGAAAGACTTCTGTGTTTCTTGTTCTGCAGTTGCAATTGCAATTATACAATCCTCCTGGGAAAGGAGATGTCATTTTATTTGTGCAAAAGATAATTGTCCAAAGCAAAATTCCTCAAAAGCGAAGAAATAGAGTGTTTAATCAAGCAGTGAAACATTAAACCATGTCCTGAGGGGAAAGAACATGCATCGTCTCATGGAAGGTGTGCATATAAATGCAAGAGATATGTTGGATTGTGAAAGTGCGTACCTTGCAAAAGCATGGCATTAGCTGAAATGATAAAGTAAGCATAAAAGTATTTGCTGAGGAAGTAAATTAAGTATAATGCTTTACATGCAAATGTAAAAAGTAATGCAAAAGTAATAAAATATTAGGTGAAAAAGTACAGTTACATTCCAGAAAATATTACATTCTAGAAAATAAAGATGCTACAAAGGGTTCTGTGAGTGATACCATAGAAAACCAACTTTTGGTTCCCTAATGAAACCATTTTTGTGTATGAAATGTGTACATGAGTACATACATATACATAATCATGTATGCAACATGAAACTAATGAAACATGTATTAAACATGAAACTAATTATTTTTAGAAAAATATGTGACTTAAAATGTAAAGTGTAAAATTAAGTGTAAAGTATTAGCTAAAAAGTAACAAGTGTGAATTGCAGCTGAAAAGTAAAATGAAGGTATATTTGTAGCTGAAAAAGTCAAATAAGAATAAAGGTATAGCTGAAAAAGTAAGATGAATTTAAAGTTATAGCTGAACAATTAAAATAAGTGTAAAGAATTAGCTGATAAAGAAAAATAAATGTTATGTTGTAGCTGAAAAAGTCAAATAAGTGTAAAGCTGTAGCTGAAAAAGTCAAATAAAGGTAAAGTTGTAGCTGAACAATTAAAATAAGTGTAAAGAATTAGCTGAAAAAGTAAAATGAAGGTAAAGTTGTAGCTGAAAAAGTAAAAGAAAGGTAAAGTTGTAGCTGAAAAAGTAAAATGAAGGTAAAGTTGTAGCTGAAATATTTGAATAAGTGTAAAGAATTAGCTGAAAAAGTAAAATGAAGGTAAAGTTGTAGCAGAAAAATTAAAATAAGTGTAAAGTTGTAGCAGAAAAATTAAAATAAGTGTAAAGTTATACCTAAAAAGTAAAGTAAGCATAAGTATTGCATGATTTGCAGTGAGTGTGTTATCATTCTGCTTCAGCACACAGTAAACCCCAGCTGTTGTGCTACACTTAATTTAAATTTGCCCAAGGCACCACCCACCATGTTTCCTTTCACACCTTTTCGCTTTTCCAGTAACTTAATGCTAGTCAAGTCCTGTCCTGGAGCCTGTAATACTCTTTCCAAGGTTGCAGTATGTTTATAACCTAGCCATAACAGTCTGGCAGACACAAGCCATTAGTGTCATTGTGTCTCAGAGCCCCAGCCTGGTATCTATCAATGTAAAGTCCATTCTGCCACGGCAACCCTCCATGTATAACAAATCAGAAAGTGGTTTCTGCATGTTTATAGAGAGCTACAACTGCTTCGCCAGCATAAACCTCTCTGTTTAATTTCCCTCTGGGCCATTTGTGATCATAAATGACTTTCAAATTTGGCCAAGATGTCTTCACAGTGACGGCGCTCAGATGCTGAAGCTGTACTTTTTAAAGTCAGTTTTATGCATTTGATCTGCAGCGTTTGGGCCCGGAACAGATGCGTGTTGTCTTGCTGGGTGTCAAACACATTTATTTCTTTCATTCTGCTCGACATGTGTGTCACAGCGAACAGTGCCGAGCTGCCAGACTGGATGGTTCGGAAATGCAGCCTGAAGCCTCCAGAAGAGCTGGGCTTCCATCAGGAGTGCTGTGCAGGACTGGGACATGATTAATGGCTGCTGCTGTCTCAGGCACACACCAACACCACCTGTTGAGGACAGAGACGGATATTCTAGATAATCCACAACCAGCTGATGAGAGCTACTATTGCCAGAACCAGATAGAGAATGGCTAGATTTATGTTTCCTTTCAGATCTCAAATGAAACTGAAAAGACTGATGAAGTCCTTCCAAACATGGCACTCTTTTCATGCCAACAGACAGATCCACATCCTTTATTATGCACACTTCCAAATAAAGGTGCCAGGCACCTTATAGGTGATACCATAGAAGAATCACTGTTTGTTCCCTCAAGAACATTTTTAGTGAAGATACTTAATTGTATTTAAAACTGAGATTTGTTGAAGATTGTTGTAAGTATACTACCAAACTGTATATTAATGTACCAGCACAACTGAGTTACTGGACTGTTTTTTGAAATATATAATTTTGCTAGTATATTTTTAACAAACTTACATATCCTTACAAACTTACAATACAATTAAGTGCACTTCTCTCACTAGGGGCACAAAGTTTAGCACACTTTAGTTGACCTTTTTCACTGGGGTTAAAAGAAATGAAGGTTGACATAGAAATGTAAGAAGTCCAAAATATGTTTTTCTCTCAGAAAAGAAAAGTACATATTGCTGAAACATGGGGTGAACTCTACCATCCTGTAGAGATCAGCTCTGATCCAGATAATGAAGGCCTTCAGGGACATTTGAATATCAGGATCTGAGTTGTGTGGTTTGAGTTCCCCAGGTCCCGGATTGGGAAATTCTGTTCCAAAATAGTGATTAATTGGAATTCTGAATTGGGTTGAAGTCAGTGATACACCCTCTTTTATGTTACTGGTTGATTAAAATGCTTCTATCTACTGACCTTGAAGAAACTCATTCAGTGCCTGATGTGACTCACAGTCAGAAACCACCAGAATGAATCTACGATGGAGCTGAAAACAGCTTCCTATTCACCTTATTTCACATTCTACCATAAATAATTTAGCTCTTCCATTCTGTAGTCCAGTGGTCTCCAACCCTTCTTTTGGAGAGCTACATGCGGGTTTCTGCAGGTTTCAACTCCAACCCAAATCTAACTCACCCCATTCAGCCAGTCAAGAACTTCTGAAAGCAGAAATTAGTTGGATCAGTTGGGTAATCTGCCGGAATTGCCAACTTGCCAGCTTGCTTGAAGTATGAAGTTAACATCAACCTATCGGGATTCCAGGGTTTGGATTCATATGAAGAAGGTCATGCTAGCTAGTCAGTGCAGGAAGGACACAGAGAAAACATTATAACCCTGTTATAGTTTTGCTAAACTTACTCATAGTCACAAAGCTTAACCTAGATTTCTATTCACATGTTTTATTGAACCTCAAATGGTCAATCAATCTTTGGAAATACATTTACATTTACATTTACGGCATTTAGCAGACGCTCTTATCCAGAGCGACTTACAAAGTGCTTTGCTATTTACCCAAGAAAACCTCAGCTAGTTAGAATAGACTAATAATTCAAAAGATACCTCTAAGCTTAGACATTACTAAACATGACCATAGTACTCTATTCGTCCAAGTACTCTCTAAAGAGGAGGGTCTTCAGTCTGCGTTTGAAGACAGCGAGCGACTCCGCCGTTTGGACACCCAGGGAAAGCTCATTCCACCAATTTGGTGCAGGACAGAAAAAGTCTAGACGCTTGTCTTTCGCGGATTTTGAGGGATGGCGGGTCGGCTCTTGGCCATTGCCATCAAGTACGGAGGGGCTGGTCCATTCTTGGCTTTGTAGGCCAGCGTCAGGGTTTTGAATCTAATGTGGGCAGCTACAGGAAGTCAGAAAGCCAGAAATACTGAAATTGCATTGACCATCCATCGGATATGACATTTTCTCAGTCCAAGAATCACTATTGACTGAGTGTTTTTAAAAAAGGAGCGGTCCCAGAGTGGTTCGAAAAGGTGAGGTGTGTCAAAGCTGGGTATGTGGCGCTCCCATTCAGGTGCGTTGGTTGGCCGGTGATGTTGCATCGGCAGCAGTTCAGAAAATAAGCAGCTTTACTAGTGTTGGGGGCATCACGTGTGATGGGAGGGGAGAGTATGTACAGGTTGGGTAATTGGCAATTCAAATTGGCATGAAAATGTATGGAAAATCAGATAAAATTGATTAAAAAAGCCTCTTAGCTTCTATCAGAAGTGTGTTTTGAGTCAATGAATTTTCTTTTCATTCACTAAACCTAAAGAAACGTGTCTAAATTACAGTCTGTGGTAACAAATCATATGGTAATAAATTTGATTATTGATCCTCATGCAGAAAGCATTGTGAATATTTTTTGATTTAGCAGCTTGATTCAGCTTGATTCAGTCTTGTGGCGTCCCACTGGGTTCTATTTTAGGGCCTATAAAATTGATCTTAATTATGACAGTAGTGTGATTATGAAAGTGCCTAAATGTCTAAGAGGGTCTAAGAGGTTAAAGAAACATCTATTGAACATGTTTTAGGAATCCAAAGAAGGTCATTCTATAGTACTGCTCCAAATAATTGCTCCCTTTCTGCCCCTACGTTTATTCCTTTGTCCTTTTTCCTACAAGTACTACAGATCGAGCTGGTGAACAGTCTCTAGATGTTAGGCAAGTTTGAATGTCTATCTTGTTTCAGCTAATGGCCACATTTCTTATTGTCTGTAGTTGAAGGTCACATGCACTGGCCAGTATTCTTGCACTGGAGGTCGTCATTCATCAATGCATGCAAAAGTTCTGGAAGGATGTGGTGGAGAGACCTTTCCCGGCAGTGTTTCAGAATGTCTTAATGGATCCCTCATCAGCCCTAGGCCTCATCCGCCATTTGCCTCATTTAACGACGGCAGAGCACATTAGTCACATGATTTGGCTGTATTTGGTTGGTGTGGCGCAACAGATAACACCACCACCTACCATTGCATTACAACAACACCATGTGGGAGACCAGGGTTTGATTCCCGGTCTGGGTGACTATGCTGCACTACACCAATAAGAGTCCCTGGGCAAGACTCCTAACACTACATTGGCCCACCTCTGTAATACGAGTAACCTTGTAAGTCGCTCTGGATAAGAGCGTCTGCTAAATGCCATAAATGTAAATGTAAATGTATTTGCATCTAATTTGCAATTGAATAGATTGTCAAAGATTATTTATTCAGCAAATGTATTTCCATTGCAGTCCATCACAATTTTCTGTAAAACTCTCTTTTTAACCATTAGGAAAGTGGTTGCGTTCCCATTCTATATATGCATTAGTTTCATCATAATATTGTCCACATATAAATTTTTTTATATTGTCACATATCTGATCTGTTTCTTCTTTCCATCATTAGTTAAATATCTTTGACACTGAAAGACATTTTCAGCGGCGCTACCGTTACTCCTACCTGTCGCTCTTCTTCCGCAACCACACCTGCTGTAATAATGGTTGGAGATACATCTGCTCTTCCACTCTGACATACTTGGTAGTCCTGGAGTAATGAGTGTGCTAATATTACTGGACTTAAGGACATTGACTGTTTGGAAAGCTGAATTCTGTATCTTTTGAAGAAAGCAATGTTCTACTGCTGCTGATTAACTAAAGGATGAAGCTTTAGGGCCACCAGTGTCATTCAGTACTTAAAAACAAACAGAATACGGAAATGAATCTCTACTCGTTATGTAACTTCTTAATTACTCTTTAAAAGCCATACAAATCTGGGCCAATTGTAAAGTACTAAAAAAAGCCACAAGTCCCTTCAGTATAAACAAATAGCCAATCATGATCAACATCATTTAAAAGGCAACTCTTCATTAAACCAGACAATCTAAACAGTCAGTGAGTTGCTTAACCATGGAAATGGCCAATTTCTCGCCGGTGGGCCGAAAGTTTTAATACCATAGAATAGCCCCACCAGTTTGTACAGAAGTTTGAAGTTGCTGCAGTTGCTCAATAATACATCTTAAAAACCACACTTTAAATGCCTTCAAATCTGAGTGTGACTAGATTATGTACAATTACAGGCGTAAATAAAAGAGATATTTTTAATACAGCAACTATAATAACTGTATAATAACTAAATGACAACATTTGACACATCAGTAATATCACGTAATGTTAATAAAGCATTCTGCTACTTTGGCCACATTCACATGGCAGGTAGAAGAGGCCCAAATCCAATCGACACGGGTGTGTTTTCGGTGTGGCAGTGTGAACAGCAAAAACACACTGAATCGGACATTTTCCGTTCCCATTTGGGCCCGTTTCACATGTGGAACTGAAATCCGATACACATATATATCCAACACGCAGCAAAACGACTCAGTCTAAACAGCCAGATCGGAATTCATGCAACATTCACGTCAGTCCAACTCAACATTCGCTGAAGAGGAGAGGAAAATGGACGACAGACAGCAGTGAGGGAGGTTTTCGGTGGTGGGATACTGAGGTAACAGACTGTATAAATATTTGAGTTGATGTCTCTGTTCAGGCTAAATTAGAAGGCACATATTGCAACGGCACCGTGTTTGAAGAAATTCCTAAAGAAATGGTTGCATGCGGCCACATATTTACTTTTTATACATTAAGAACAACATTAAGAACTTAAAATATTTATTAATGCATTTTGTTTATGTTAGAGCTGGATTTCACTTGTATGTGGGAGTACAGGAGTTGTTTTTCCTGCTGCCATCAAACTGCATCACACTGCTAATGACTTTAGCCTACATGTGAACTTAAATTCATCACTTACCGCCTCATTATTTTTTTCATTTGCATTAATAACACTGTAAAAAATCTCGGGAGGAGATAAAAGTGTCCCTAACTTGGAAGGTTTAGTGAGGTCCTTTTAAAAGGGCCCATTGGAGAAATTGCTTTGGAGGAAACAGCACTTCAAAATATAGCTTCAGTGAACATTCTCCTTTTAAAGTCCATTACAGAGTTCATTTATGCTGCACTGAATAAATACCACAGTTCAACCGACAGCCAATACAAACCTTATGTGCAGTTCTGCCTGTTGGTTCTAGCAGTGCAATGTTTGTTGGGTTATTTCTCAATTTTCAGGAATAACTACCCTTCTTACAGCCCTCTGAGACCTAAAAATAAACAATGACTGCCATTGATCTGCCGTTATCTGTAGCTCTGCTGAATGCATATCTTTTAATGGTTTCAGTCTTCATAAACTTTAACTGGAGGTCAGGAGGAGTGCCATCTGCCCCCTCGTGATAAAAGCCCTCTTCAGCTGCAGCACTATAGAGAACACTGCTGGACTCTAGTAGCCCTCCAGGAAGGACACCTGCATCTGACGGGCTAAGAATACTGCCGCAAACAGCTATACAGCTAAAAATAAGACCATCTGATGAGTGGTATCTTTTCTCCTTGTGCCGTTTCAAGTCCCACCAGGAGTGGGGGTTCATCTGGTTTGGCTCAGAGTGTGTAAGCTGAGGAGAAGAGTGGACAGAGGGTTTGGGCAGGGCACTTCTTCATGGTGGTAATAAATTTCTGAAGAGCTTTCTGAAGATGTTAGCTGGGCAGTGTCACCTCGGATAAGTTTCAGTTGTTGTTGAGGATTATCCTCATTGCACTTGGTTGGTTTGAGATGATGTCTGGGTGCTTTTTGTCTGGCTGGCACTGCAGGACAATAGAGACCAGTTCTCCCCTGCCCCCCTTTCCTCCTTTCTCAAAGAATGATCATGCTAGATGTTCCTGTAGGGTGGGGGTTGCATTATTCACCCCTCTGATCTACTCACAGTCCAGCCATGGCTATCCCGATTTAGACTCGTTAATAATAAACATGTTCAATATACACAGCTCTACGTCCTGCAGAGTGAGGGAGAACGTTAAGGAGCTCATCTGAAGCATACTGTTGAAGCCATGCAAGAAAGACTTGCTGGTAACCAGTGAGAGCCAAGCTGAACAGAGAGACCAATGACACAAATCAATTGAACCTTTTGAACCCTAGATTTATTATTCTGTTATTAAGTATAATGCAGAAACTGTTATGAATCATTTGGTCTAGCACATTTTGTGATTTTGTCAATTTTAGGGTCTATGAAACTATTACTGATGTTAATTATAAGAGTACTGCAGTTATGAGGGTTACGAAACCGAGGTGTGAGCTTATGTACATGGTTTAAGGAGTTAAATAATAAAAAAAGAAATAAAATATAGCTTTATTCACTTTATACATTGCTGAATTCGGACACAGCTGGCACAAATCTGTGCTCTATGTGTATCATGTGGGGGCTTTGATGGCTGAAGGACATCTAAGGACAATCCTAAGAAAATCCCTTGAATCTGTCATTGTATGTGTGTGTGTGGGGGGGGGGGTCTCACATTTTCATTGGCTAGGATTTCAGAAATCCTGTTGTGTGGGCTAGGCATCTAAAGACTTGAAGATTTTGACAGTAAAAAAATCCACCCACACTCTTAACAAATAGAGGTTGTAGCTGGTTCTTAGCTTGGATGTAAGGTTCAAGGACAAATCTATAATTGCTGTAGAACAGGCGCTGTCCTATCCGGATTTGAAATTATGATTGATAATTGAGGACTGTTTGTCCTGTTTGTAGTCATGTTTAGAGCATTTATTATTTAGAATTCATCCAGGTCTGTATTACATTTATTATTTTTTATTATAAATAAATACTGTTGAAATATACTGAATGTAAGAAATGTAAGATAAAGAAAAAATGGAAAAATTCATTGTGGTGTGGAAACAATCCAGGCTGAGTCCCAAGGTAGTTTTGCCAGTTAATGGGATGAAACCGCTGGAAAAAAACAATTTTATGATAGCAATGAAAAAAAAAAGACAAAAATCATGCTAAATATAAGAAAGCAAGATAAAAGTGAAGGTGAATGAAAGGTAATTAAAGATGAATTAAAGAGCCAGGAAAACCTCTTCCCAGCTTCCCCTATTATCAAAATAAGCTTATCTCTCAAAGTCTGCACATCCCGATCTTCCTCCAGCCCGAAGTAACTTATGTTTTCCAATCTAGGGATTTATGACACCCTAACGTATCTGATTGTACTGGTAATGTGATCAGATATTCAGTTATTGACTATATAAAATAATCATATAACTTCCAGGCTAGTCCAATATACAGAACATGGCACTGAATGGGGTGAAGACGTGTTACTCGAGGCAAATAGCTGTCTTCTCCAAAGAGTGAAAAAAAAGTTTAGAAGAGTAAGTCCAAATGGGCTCGGTTTTAGAGCCTCATTCCACAGCTCTAGAGAACCCATTAACGTGCAAACGAGCCGGTATGTCGACTTTGTTTAAAAACAAAACCAGTGGTTTTATTTGATTTATGTTTTAGTTATCGTAGGATATTAAAACTCCAGTTCCAATTAATGAATAATTTAATTAAAACTCTTTAACCCCTATTAACAGCCAGTGGACCACTGGTGCACTGAGAATAGCTCCACCAGTTTGCACAGAAGTCCCTGTAGTTACTGAGTAATACACCTTAATGTAATAAATAAATAAACCTTTCTGCGTTAAGAGGTTAAGAGTCATTTTAGAGTCAACATAAAATTATTCTAAAATGACAATGATATAATTTATGACAATTATTTTTGGAATAATATATTGACCAAAAAAAAGTGGTGGCATGGAGTATTCAGCCCTCATTAGGTGGGTCACTGCTTGTCCTGCCTGCTGTCTATGAATGGCAGACAACAACACAGCCATAAAAAGACTGTGATGGCTAATGGCTGTAAAGATTAGGGCTGCACTATATATCATTTTAGCATCTTTATTGCAATGTGGGCATGTGCAGAAGTTCTATGGCAATAAGTCACCCAATGTCATGTAAGGCAAGTTTAATGTTAGAATGTTTTTGCTGCTTGATAGAAAAGGAAAATTTACACTGTTCTTATTTTCCATGACAGATCTACTAGAGGCAGATTCTATCTCCCCAGTATCATTCATTTTACTCCTAGAGGCATCTACTAGAGGCATTTTCTTGCAAAACATCTGAATGGAGGCCCGGCTATCGTAACTCAGCACTTGAGTTTCAGCGCAATCTGCCGGGCATAGAGTTGCTACCATCATTTTTTATGAATCTGGCTCATTGTCTTTTAATGTCCTGGAGGATCATTCTTTAGCTCAGCCCTCAGTTTGACCTTCAAACAGGTTTTAAGTAGAATAGCTGGGCAGGGTGTGGGGCTGGGGGTGTTAGTGGGGGTCTGTTTCATGTCAGGGTGGTAATAAAGTGTTGCCCCTGTCCCTGGATTAGTTTTTTTTTTCGTCCATTCTGGGTGGTGATCCTTTGAGGCTGAGGATGAGGCTGAGGGGTGAGGGGTCTTTTATCAGGCTGGAGATGGCCCTGTCATTACTCATTGAGCCTTTTTCTGTGTTCTCTCCTGTGTTGTGGCATCACCCTTGATCACCCATGTTATCTCGCCTGTGGCTCTGAAACCACAGAGCCGATGGGGTGCTGATGGGGTCTTCAGTGTCGCCACAGCATCCTTATCAGACCCCTGGTCTGTATCCATCAGAGATACGTTTGACTGCCTGGAACACAGTCATCTAAAGGAAAATAGTCTATTTACTGTGTGTGTGTATGTGTGTGTCTGTGTGTGTGTGTGTGGGAGAGAGGCATCTCTGAAGCTAAGTGGATTTATATAAAATGCGTCTCATGCCGTTGAACATCCTTCAGCTCAGAGAGGCAGGATAGCACCGTGCTCTTGTTAACCCTTAGTTGTCGCAGTTATGACTGATACAGATATTTGAATATTTGAAGTAGGGAAATATTATGATTATAAATTGGGTCACATGCACCATTTCTCCAAAAAGGAGGGTACGTCGTATTGAAAAAATGGTTCTGTTTGGTGCTACATAGAATCATTTTTAAAAGAATCCATAAAGAAACATCTATATTAGGTTTTTATTGAATCTGAAGAATCATTTAACCAGTCAAAGCATAACATTTTTTGTTCTTGTATCCCCGATTTAGCTGAGACAATTAACCCATCCACTCACTCAGACTCCCCAATCACTTGCAGTGCTCCCGACCGTAAGGGTGAGGGTGAGGACAAGCACACGTCTATTCCAATATACGTGATACACCGCCAATGCGGCCTCACTAGGCAGTCAACATGCTTGGGGAAAAGCACCGGATCCCCAGCTCTGATACATCGGATACATCACAATGAGAGTGATTAGGGGAGAAAGTGCTGTCTGCCTACTCAGGGAGGCTCAATTGTGCTCTCTTCGGCTCTGACTGGTGATGGCGAAGCATCATTCGGGATTCTCAACTCTCAGTCCTTGGGCCATAGTGTCAGCGTCCTGGTCTGCTGAGCCCCTTCAAATAATGCCTAATGATTTAAGATCCTCTAAAGCACCTCCTTTTTTAAGTGTTGGTTAAACTCTATGATAAAGAGTCAGAGCTGGAGACCTGACACTTTCCTCCAAGCATGTTAGTAACTTGATGACATTGCATTAAAAGGTAACTTGCTCTTGCAGCCTACAGCACAGATACTTGGCAGCAAAGCACTGCATTCAATGTTCAAGTACGCCTAGAAGAAGGTAGCCCTGGGGAAATGTCAGTGACTGGAGGATACGCCCTGTATGTAAATAGATGATGGCAGGAGCCAATGGGAAAGAGGTATTTGTTTGCTGCAGACCTTCTAGTGTTGCCAAAGGGCTCTTCATCCTGCAAAGTCTTGGATCAGTGGTGCTATGATGGGAAAATGAAGCCTCAGAGCTTTTTGTCTGTCAGTTTTTGTCTGCCATCCAACTCCGGTTGCTTTAGCGTGGGTGTGCCTCCACTTTGAAGCTGCACTTTCGTAGCCAGTCCAAGCTTTCAGTTCTAAATTCAGGCCTATCACTCCTCCAGTAGCCCTCTGTGATGTGTGAGTGTTAGCCTCGCGCTCTCACACGCTCTCGCTCAGACCCATGCTCTTATGACTAATTAAAGGGTCGCTGCTACGTGGGGAGAAAGCTTGGGAGAGACTCTCTCCGTATCTTGTCGCATCCTCAGAACAAATACTCGCCGAGCCGAGGCTGATTTTGGAGAGCGCTGCGTTTGTGTGTACTGCAGTGTAACCTCGCTGCCATCAGCAGACAACTTTATAGATAACTAGCTCTCCAAGCAAGGCCTTACGAGGCTCATTTGAAAAGATGCATGATTCTGAGCGCTGGCGCCGGGACTTCAATTCCAGATCTGTTTGTGAGAATGTGCCGCACACTCGTATAGGAGCACAAAATTACTGGTGGAGAAACCCTGATGCTGAACCGCTTCATCAACTGTCATCTCTTCCCATTCAATACTCAGCTGAGCACCCTCAGACATGTTGAATCTATTGGGTACCGTCCAAGGTTCTTTACCTTGTAACAACAGCAGAATTTTTCTGTTGTGATATAAAAGTGAACATTAGCATTAGTTCTGCTAGTAGACTGTAATGCGATGTCTTATTGAAACCTGTTCACATCTGGTCAGATCATGTGACTAGTATCTGGATTGTATCCTGATCAGATTTTAGCCACTTGCGTTTACACTCAGTAGTCAAATGTGTCTTCAGTTAGTCAGACTGAAATCTGAATGCTGTGTAGGACAGAATTTGCTAATCCGCTCATTGCACTGCAATTATTACTGCTGTTTCGGATGCACTTATGGTTCTCAAATGCATCTTGGAGAGGCGGATGTGTTTACACTGCTATAACATGTGGCTCAAATCAGAATCAGAAATAATTTATTGATCCCAGGAGGGAAATTGCAGTTGTTACAGCTGCAACCGTTGAATAAAAATAAACACTCTATTTCATGCCTGCCCCTGTTGTCATGTCTGTCTTTGTTTGGCTCTGTTTGTGTCTTGTCTGCCCTAGCCACACCTGTCCATTAGTGTTTCCACCAGTGTCTCCTTTGTAGCCACGCCCCCTTGTTAGTCCCAGGTGTTCCTTGTAAGTCTCTTGTTAGTGTCTGTATAAGTACCCCTTTGTTTCAGTTGTCCCTTGTCTGGTCTTGTGCGTGTTGTGCATTGTGTTTGTGCATTTTCATGTCAGTTTCACTTTGTTTCAGTTTGTTAAATTGGTCTGTTTATGGGATTCTTGTGTTTTTAATTTGGTAAGCTTTGTTCTTATTTGGTTTTTGTTTGTTGTGTTTTAGTTTCATGTATTAAAAGATCCTGCGAGTACGTCCGCCTCTGTCTCATTACAAACTGTGACATATAAATAAACACTCTATAAAATAAAAGAGAAAATGAGAAAAAATTTATAAAAAATAAAAAAATGTACATATATGTAATAATACATATATATAAATTATATGAATATAGTAAATGCGTCTCACCTTCTGAAGTGGTTTGAGTGATTGGACTGAGCTCCGAAAAGCTCTCTGAGGCCTCCAGAAAGTAGGTTGTAGTAGCAGATGAGTCTAAGATGGGTTTAAAAAGATCTCCATTAGAAATAAGAAATTCGAAATCAGACGTTCCACTGTCCACTAAATCATCAATCTACAAGTAGAGAACATTAAAACACCCGCCAGCCGGAACATGGCCAGGTCAGGTTGTCCAGGTTCAGCCCAAGAGCAGACCTCAATGCGTAAAGAAGTCTCCAACCGTCCTAAAAGGTCAGGTACAGGTAGCTCCTGCCCCCGCTGATGCCACAGTACAGCATCTACCATCAGAAAGAGATCAAACAAGTTTAGGAGGTGTTCAAAAAGCATCAGGACAAGGCCAGGAAGAAGCAGTTAAGTTATCCCTTAGACAGATCGTGCTCCTCTCTCTGCTGCTCTGCATTTCTTGATTTCATTACTGTACACACACAGAGCTGTGTGTGAGTGTCAGGCTGTAACGACTCAGGGTCCCTGTGTTAATTCTGCTCTCAATGAAATGGAGCCTCGGACTATATTTGACAGGGCTGGTAATGAGTTGGGTGGGAGATGGGGGCTTGGGCTCAGGCTGGCTTCATTAGCGGCTCATAATGCAGGAGGATCTGGAGGCTGCAGCCGAGCTCTCGCTCCCTCGTCTCTGAGACATCTGCTGCCAGGAGGCTGCTCTGGGGCCAGACAGGTGGCATCCCAGGCCCTCGTGGCATTTTTTTTAGGCAGCCGTGTCATTCCGATGATGACACATCATTTCGCCGGATCCCGCAAGCCCCTCCGCTGAGAATACTGTCCCTGCTATTGCTTCTTCCACTCCACAAAGCATAATACCCATCACGGCAGAGACAGGAGAGTGTGTATGTGTGTGTTTGTTGGTGTGTATGTGTGCACTGCACTGTGCTGCACTGCGCTGCAATGCACCTCTGCCTCCCGACGTCTCAAACGGCACCTGTCAGAATGTGCAGTAATCAGAGGAAGGGAAGAGCAGAGTCTGTCTTTAGCGCAGAGAGGCCTGCTTTTTAAAGACATTAAAGACTTAATTACTTCATTTTTAAGTATTGTTTCTATAGGTATTAAGGTGGTTTCACTTGAAGAGCAAATTGGAAGCTATATGATGGTCCTTAAAATGGAATTTCTTGACTGTATTACATTTAATAAGCCCAGTTCTACAGACATCCAGTGCTTTAGGCCTTAGGTTCCTATCACCACCGCTGTGGACAATTCTGACTCAACAACTTTCTCTACAGTGGAGCAGTTCACATCACACCACTCTAAACGGCTCTGACCCCATTTACACCAGGTCTGTATCTGGATCAGGTTAATCCACATAAAACTGCAAGTGTAAATGCTCCCAAGACTCAAAACTTTTAAACCAGATCTGATCACGCAAAGCACTTCAGGGGGTGGTCTGAGATGCATTTGGGCCACATGTTTTGAAACGCCTGTCTTATTGACACCTCAGGCATTTAGACCCTGTTCACATCTGGTCACTTCATGTGACTAGTATCTGGATCTGATCAGATTTTAGCCACAGGTCAAATGCATCTCCATTTAGTCAGACTGAAATCTGAGTGCCGTGTGGGATAGAATTTGCTAATTCGCTCATTGCACTGAAATTATTACTGGTGTTTCAGGTGCAATGGGAGGAGTTATGGTTCTCAAATGCATCTTGGAGAGACGGATGTGTTTACACTGCTATAACATGTGGCTCAAATGCGTCTCAGACCACCTCCTGAGTTGGGGGCATTCGTAGTGATAGGGGGAGTTCACACAAACAGGAGATTGGGTAATTGGCCTTCCAATTCCAAAAATAAATAAATCAATAAATCTAATCTGCCATCAGAATCAGAATAAGCGTGTCATCATGGCCAACTTATGGCTCAGACCAGGTTATTAAAAAGCACCGTCACTCTTTATCTCTCCCTCTCTTCCGCTTTGGGATATAATGAAAGCGCATTTGTCACTGTGTGACAATAATGATCTGGTCTTACGCATGAGAGAGTGCTTTTTAATGCTCACTCATGGGAGGGGATTCGGTTTCCACTCTTGCTGAAAGTCATTTCCAAAGCTTTTCAATTTTTTATTACCCTAATTAATCTGAATTTGTATCAGATAAAAATAGGGCCTGTGAACGGGTTGCTATTGTGAGCTGTTCTGCACATGAGTAGTTCTGAATGCTCCTTTTTTTGTTGCAAAACATAAACTCACCCACCTAGGCACTGTTTGGAGTAACAGAAAATAGATTGGCATCTGGGACGCACTCATCTGGCTCTGATTATGTGAGGGTATAATGGTCCGCTTTCAGATGGCTGCGCTTGTACAGTCATCGCTGGCGTTTCTTTCCAGCTGTTGTGTTTAATATTCTCTTTGTGCTGCTTTCAGAAGCAGAGAGAGCGGGTAGGCACCCCCGCAGGTGCATCAGTCTTACTTTGTGTAGAAGTGCCTCTCAGCTCTCCGCACAACAGTGTTTTCACAGCGCTTGGTTCGTTCACATGGCTTCGACGGGCACCCATCAGCCTGTTACCGCGCTAACGGCTCTGCTTGATTCATTTACAGTGGGAAGAAGGACAATAGGGACACACACAGGCAACTGATGTGGTTGGGATGTTATAGCTGGGGGGGCTTCAAGTAGGCCAAGGTGGTAGAACTGTGTGAAGAGTGAGAGTGTGAAGGGGCTAAATGTCTCTAAGACTTTCATTTAATTCTAATAGCTAATACAAAATTGCGCTGCACAAACTTGCTGGGGCTATAAATACCTCCAGGGTGTGTAACAGGATTCATAAATTGTGAAGGGGTGGTACAGTACAGTGAATGTCTCATTAGATGTATGGAAAATGGGCAGCTAAGATGTTAATGATTGGCCAAAAGGAGTGATCTTTCAGAAAAAAAAGACATTCTGTGTCTGTCAGTGTCGTCTTTTAGCCACAATTCTGCTGAGAATTTGCTGTAGACTTGGATTTTTGCCACTGCTGGTAGACCCGTATGACCGTATGCTTCCATACACCTGCAAATTCAGCTACTTCCTTCACATGATGGCCTCTGGCACAGAAAATGCAATCACTCCTCCGTACCAATCATTAACACTAACTGACACACTATAGCTCTGTGGAAGTCAGAGCTTTTCGGCCTGCGAAAATATTTGGTCTACTTGGTTCCACAGAGACAAAACCACTGCATTTTTTTCTTTAACAGTTTTGTGTTTTTATACTTTTGCATTTAGTGGTAGAGGCATGACTTAAATGGACATGTTTAAATCTGTAAAAATATCCCAGGCACATTTTTCATCCCAAAAAGAGGATGTGCCCAGAAAAAACAGGATGTATGGTCATTCTATTTACAGTCATTTCTTAAACATGTGTCTAATTAGCCAGAGAGAAAATCAATAGTCAATTCTGTTCACTGACCTTTAGGCTCTGATTTTTGGTTTGTAATAGTCTAATTGAACAGTAACTGAATTGTGATGAAAACTTCCTGAATCAATTTCTAAAGAATCCTCATTGTTTCAAATCTTTTTTTAGGATCAGAGATTCCCATGAACCCTAACACCCACCACCGATGCTTTCCCTGTGCAGTCTGTGCCGTTCCCCTACTGGCCAGGCATATGCAACACGTTTGCCCATGCTGGCACTGTGGCCCGCATAAATCCGGCCTGGATAATCTGCAGCTCCCTGATAAATGAGCCGACAGCCCTGCTCCTGTCCTCATTTTCTTTTTTTGGGACTCAAGAAAACCAGAAACGAGGAAAGGTGTAAAATAGGAGCGGCATAGACGGAGTAGCGCTGAGACACACACTGCAGGTGAGCTATATATAGTAAGACCTTAATGTGATACATCATGCTCGAGCGCTGGGAGGAGATGGAGTTGGCGCAAGGGCCAGCTGCTACTTCTGTACCTAGAATCCAGGGGTGGACAGCAGAGAGAAAAAGGGACAGGCAGATATTTTATTTATTTATTTATTTATTTTATTTGCCAATTTCAGAGCGTTTTTTTTTTTTCAATTCTGAAGGGAACATATATATATATACAATAACAAAATATGCCATAGCATTTATGCACATGTGAGGATGTGGCTTATTATCACTTTAAAAAGCATTATTTTCATTTGACCAGGGGTGCCCAAACCCTTGTGTACCACATATTTACAACCCTGTTATTTTGCCTCAGAATGAAACCCCCTAATTTTCCTTTTACAGAATCTAGGTATCAAGAATAAAACCATAAGCTCTGCTTTTATTGCCTGCTTAACAGCACTCACAGAACCCACATACCATAGCATAGTTATCAAACTGTATTAAAAACACTACAATTATTCCCCAGTCTGACCGGGAAGTGCTGCTGTCCTCTCATTGTGTCCTCTCAGCGTGTTGTACTGTAAGCACAAGCTGCAGAGAGTGTAGCAGGTTAGCTTTTAGTCTTACCCCTACTTGCTTCCCTGGGTTGTAGGCTAAGCAGAAGTGTTTTTTTTTTGAGGAAGAGGAAGCTTTTAGCCTAGTGCAGATCACAGTTTGCTCATCACATGGTGTATTTGCGCTCCCCTTCTGCGAACACTGGCACAGAAAAAGTGGTAGTCAAGAGGCCACCTGGCTACCTGGTTCACGTAGTAACCCATATTCCTATAACTAGCAGGGTCTGGAGGTGGTGAGCTGCTCTCCAGTATCAACACCACCATATTTTCAGCAGCTTTGATTAGGGCTTTATTTGGTGGGCTGGATTTATGTCAGTTTTGGTGGTGTAAATATATAAAGTATATAGAGTCAAGGCTGGTATGTACCGGTTTGGGGTTTTTTTTTGGAATTGACTCTCTTGTATTGCTTATGCCGGAGTATACAACACTGTTCACAGCATTTCAGTTCCATATACCAAACTCTCATTATTTAACTTTGCCAATGACAATACAGTTTGACATTCTAGGGCCTCTGTAAGGGAATCCCAGACTGTTAAGACTGTTAAGTCGTAAAATTCTGTACATATCCAATGTGTTTGCAATAACACATGAGAGGGAGTGGATTCTATTTGTAACTCCAGTATTGAAATGTGTGGAAGGGATGATATATAATGCTGAATACTAAATGAGTCTTCAGGCGCAGTGGTCCATTCATCTGCATGGTTGTGGAGCCCATTGCTCTTGGGCCTTTGTAGCCCATCCAAACCCGTGTGGTCTGGGGTCTGGGTAAGGTTTCCCTTTCACTAAAGCATTTTACCATTAGGTTTTGCTGTTCCAAGCACCATTGAATAATGCAGTGTTCTCTATATCCTGGCATTTAAATGGGCGGTTTAATAGTGAGCCCTTCCACTGACTGCACCACAGCCCAGAGAAGCTAGCCTTTAAAAGTCCAGTTTTAGAGCCATGAAACACACTCTGGTGCATGAAGACGGGCCAATTCTGGAAGTATCGACAAGGCTATCATATGTTATCAAGCTTCACCCTTCCTCTGTTCCAGCATTTTAACAGCCTGAACAATACTTTGCTTCCTGTGCATGTTTACAACAGCATACTCCCTTTGTTCTGAAGTGGATCTTTGGCTGGTGCCTTGCATGCTGCTCTTTTAGCATCCATAATTAACATACTGCATCACCAAGTGAAGCTAATGAATTGTGTGCCTGTCTTCTTTGGGCTACATCAGCCACAGTTATGCCTTGACACTTTGATCATACGCATATTTTGATCTAGAGGACACTTCATCCGTCAATACTTAGCAATGCCCTTTCCCATAGCAGCCCAAAAGAAACAAGAAGAGAATAGCAGTCTGTGTGCTTTGAAAGGCTTTCCGTTTCAATTAAAGTGGCCATCTAAGCTGACGTTGAGCCCCAGACCACATCTCAGTGACCTGTCAGCGCTGACAGAGTGGTTTAGCCATACTAACACAGTGAGCTGGTCCCGCTTGGAATAACTCACAAAAGCTATTGTTAATGGTGCCAGGGCCTGCCCAGATCGTTGCACCATGCGTTTTACTGCATCAACACTGGTTAAGGTTCGCTGCCTCCTTAAAAAAATAAGAAAAGAACGCTTTCATCTCTTGATTGTACTTTGAATTACTGCTGAAGACAGATCATTTTACATGTGGGTTCTATTTGCATTTTACCCTCTGCTACACCAAAGCCACTATCACATACGCAGTATTGCAAATAGAATAGTACTCTCTGGAGCAGATAAACATGAAACTGTTGTAGGACCTATGACACTGATGTTAAATATGTCAATAATGTAGTTGTAAGAATGACAAATGGGCTTACATGGTTTAAGGGCTTAATACCCTTGAAGAAACAATTAAATGAATTAGCAGGTGTCCCAATATATTTGTCCATATAGTGTATGTTCTTGCCTAAAGAAATCAATCAATATTGAGGTCTGTATAGAGCAGAATGAGTATTGGTACAAATCCCAATAATACATCACTGATATTTAATGGCTTTTTGACATTTTGGAAAACCTGCAGTCTTGAACTATTAGGTGTTTGACTTGCTTGCCTACTGTTTCCAGCATTGCAGCAAAACTGAAACTCAAAATACAAATTTGACACATTTGACAAATCCGATCATATCAGTAATAATCATATCAGTACATGATAGTTTGGTTTAGCCTCGTTCTATAGGCCCCCTAATGGCCATTCCTTTTTTTGTTACTGGTTTAAATCTGTCGCTAGAGTAGTTACTGTTCATGCATGTTGATACTGCACATAGTAAAACAGATGAGTGTAAACTGTACATGTAGGCTTTTGTTCTTGTTGGATGCACTATGTTTTTTTTTTATCAGGAAGTAAATGAGCTCATTTAGAGCAGTTTAGATCAGTTAGGGCTTGTTATGTTTTTTTAACCACAGAAACAAACATGACTGATATGTGACCTAAGATTGATTGTCCATATGTTAAATTTGCTACACCACAGGCACTATCACATACGCAGTAGAAAATAGAAATAGAAATAGAAAATACGTAAATCTATCGAATCTATTGGCACTATGCCTAATGCCAGGTGTAGGCTTGAGGGGTAGAAAGTCCCCCAGCATTAAGCTATGGAGCAGTGGAATTGTTCTATAGTGGCATGCAAATATTTAGGTACCCCATGGTTTCTTTTACTGTAATAGTTATGCAATGAAAAGATGAACTGATCTCCAAAAAGCATACATTTTTTTATTGAAGCAATTTAGTTAGTGTATTATTTATTATTAGTTTTGTACCATTGTAGCATGGAAAAATAAGGAAAGAACCACCATGCAAAAGTTTGTGGACCCCAAGAGATTGAAATTCTCAAAAAATAACAATTAACAATTAACAATTAAAGCTGAATTTAAAGCTTTTTGGGGCTATGGGTTGTTCTGAAAGATTGCCAGGAAAGGCAAAGTGATGCAAATGATTAGACTTTCTACTTTCTACAAAAAAATCGGAGTAGTAGTGGAATTCTTCGCAGCTCCTTTTTTCCCTTCTTTCTTTTAGGTCTTTCTTCTCTTCCTCCAGGATGCCTTTGTGATATTGATTGAGAGATTTTTCTAACTCTTTATAGATTACTGCAAACCCTTTCCCTGTTCTATTGTACCTGCTCACTGTCTGGAAGCTCTTTTTAAAAAGAACAACCCCCCCAAACATTTCCACTATAGGCCAGATTGACTTTGACTTCTTCTCAATAGATCTCTCACCGGAGTTGCACTGTCTATCAAGAGTTTCGATAACCAATGGGCCTCTACTATGCTTCTGAGAACAATATCTAGACTGGTGGGAGTTTGTGTTTCATTGATCAGTGAGATCTAAACTATTCTTCTTTATTGGCTTGCCATTGAGCTGACCAGTAGAGATGGCCATATCTATGGCCACAGACCATAGATCTGTTTTTTCTTTTTCCAAACCAGAGAAAGCCCATGATATGCAAAACATATAATAAATTATATACATTATACAATCATGTAGAAATTGGGACACAGCCTTAAAACCACTGACTTTATTTTTTAACATATTTAAACATATGGACATTTGATCTTCAATCTTCACCTGTCTAAAGCACATGGCCTGGTCCTGGTCTTTGTGTAGATGTTCTCTGGTAAACTTTAGTCTTGATCTGATGTTTTATTGAGAGCAAGAGTTTCCTCCTTGTTTCCATAAAAATCTGAAAAAAAGGACTTTGACATCACCTGTGGCAGAAGCTACCTGTAGGTCCTTTTAATGACATTTCTGGATTGGTTGGAGACTTCTGCAGTCTGTTCTTGGGCTTGACTTGCTAGGATGGCTTGACCTGGCCATGTCCGCTGTTGTTGCACTGCTTTCTAACTGTTCTAAGATCTTTTTAATCTCATTCCCAGACTCATCTGCGTCTACAACCTTCTTTCTGAAGGCCTCAGAGAGCTCTCTGGATCTTCTTCAACCATCAAGAGCAGAACAGACTAAATGTCCTAAAGGTTTAAATAAGACAGACTCCTCCAGAATCTTCTCTAACCATGGTCTGATCATCTGCACCTGATTCTAATTTTAGAAATATTAAGTAGTAATAAATGTGGGAGTGTCCTAACGTTTCTTCAGTTGCATTTCTATTAAATACATTTTACAAATAATTATAAAAGGCATTTCTTCAGTTGTATGTGTTTAGTCATATCACCTCCATCTCTGAACATTGTTCTAAAGAGGATCGATTGTCCACATTTTTAAAGATGTTAAAAAAAGGCCAAGATTTTCATGGTGTATCCTAATTCTTTCACATGGCTGTAGATGTGTACCATACATTAGCTACAATAAATGCATAGAACAGTACAGGAAAGCTAGACACTGATACATCTCCTCAGCCAATACCAGAAACAGAGTGTATAGTCATGCCTTTTTTCCAGTTTAAGCCTGAATAGTAAAGTGGATCCCTCTCGTCAGGCACATATTGTTTTTGACACTGAACTGATGAAAGCATCAGTGCATGATCTGAGCACACAAGCAATGGCATCTGTCTCATTAGAGGAGAAATGGAAAGGGTTAGCTGTCACCAGGCATGCACTCCCCCACCCCAGTGATTTTTCTCTACTTCTACAGCAAGCAATAGACATGGAGACAGGTGACATATAGGGGCAGGCTTTGCTTTAGCCTATAACCCTAAATACGGGGTGAGAGAGAGAGAAAGAAAGAGAGAGAGAGAGAGAGAGAGAGAGAGAGAGAGAGAGAGAGAGAGAGCGAGAGAGAGGAGAGAGTTAGAGTACACATATGGACCCACTCACTGAAAGCTAGTTAATTCTTCTTTAAAAGCCTGACTCCCTGTGTTTCCTCCTCCCTGAACCCTTTTCATCAAGCCCCCCTCACCCCCCAACTGCCACCCAATAGTGAAGTGAAAACACATTGCAATTAAATCTGCCCTCCCCTCCTTATATTTCCCTTTCTCCTCCTTCTCCTCCTTCACTTTGTTTTCCTCCAAAGCCTCAGTCAGTCTCTCCGATCTGGAATATGGCCTAAAACCCCAGCATGCTGTAGGTTCGTATAACCTTATTCCTAATCGTTGCTGTTGAGTTGCTGTTCCTGAACTGCAGAAGCAGAAGGCTGGTACACCATGATGACCTTCTCAGCACAATGTGGCAGGCTCAACAAATCAGGCCACATTTTTGGTTTCCTTCTGTTTAACTTTAATATAATCAGTTCAGACCAGCAACGAGCCACAGGCACTGCTGTCTGTAAATGTTCAGTCCCCACAGGGGTTTGGGAGAATCATTAGAGGAGTGTTCCCGAAACCAAACCACAAACTGGCGTCCCTAGGACACCCCAAGGGTAACCGAATCTTGACCAGAAAGTGCTCACGAATCACCAGGCATTAAGTGAAGACAGCAAGCAGAACTCGTGGTTCATTTGGACTTGATGCCTTCATCTGGTACCTTTGTCGGCCTTCAGAAGGATTAGTAAAGATGATACAATGACGTCTTATGTGTAAACATACTATACATTATACATGGAGCAGATAAACATTTACCTGTTGGCACCATGCTGCCTAATGCCAGGTGCGGGCTAAAGGGGTATAAAGCCCCCCAGAATCGAGCCGTGGAGCAGTGAAACTGTATTCTTTGCAATTAGTATGCTCCATTTGGTGACCATCCAAATTCCTGACCTCACTAGCGCTCTTTTTACCTTATTCAGTCAAATCCTCACAGCAATGCTCCAAAATCTAGTAGCAAGCCATCTTCCCTGGACAGTAGAGACAGTTACTTCAACAAAAGCAGGATCACCTCCGTATTAAAATTCAAAAGAAGCAACAAACAAGCAGGTGTCCCAATACTTTTGTCAATGTGATATTTAATCTAGAAATACAACTCTGAATGATATGAGTGATTGCATTCTGCTCACTATGGGTTCCTCACCTATAATGGAACACTACATGTAAGGTCTTGCTGTTGGACGCTCACCACCCCACCTCATCCCCAACTCCCCATCCAGAGTACACAGTTCCACTGCTCCACAGCTCAATGTTGAGGGGGGCTTCATACCCATCTAGCTACGCCTGGCATTAGGCATGGTATGGCCAATTGCTTCATGTTTATCTGCGCCAGACAGTCCTATTCTTTCGGCTACACTTCTCTACAGGGACAAGACAAGCTGTATGTGTGTGTGTGTGCATCTATGTCAGCAATGGCTGCAACTTAAAGTAGTTAAATGCACATTAGAAGGGGTGTCCACAAACATTTGGACATATAATGTATACGTCTGGAACGTCCACGCAATTTTTGGTAACAGATGTCTGCTGCCATAGCAACCTCAGATGTTGACTGTGGATCGGATGTGTGATGAGTAAATGGTCAGATGTCTGTGGGAGAAATAACCCAGTCCTTTCATGAGCCCAATGTGTGGACGTCTGTGTGAATAGGATTCTGCTCATGGTTTCTATCAGTGGAGTGATTTTCAGTCATCATTCAGTTTTAGGACAGAACAATTTGATTGACATGCCATGAAACATGTGTTGGGATAGTCATGTTCCAGTAGTGTCTTATAAATATAGCCTGTAAGGCTCCAGGGTTACACACACCCTGATGACTTCTGACGACTACAATGCCAAACATGCCCGTCGCTTCCCCCAATCGGCCAGGCCCTAAACGAATGTCCATGTATGAGGAAGTTATGCAACACAGTTTTGGAAGAGGCAATCTGCAGTTGCCAAGCAATGCCATGGACTAACCACTTTGGGTTCCACAAAGAACCTTCCAGTGAATTTGTATTTTAAGAACATTGCTTGTAAATGAGAGGTGTGAGTGTGAAGAACCGTTGGTATTTTAATTGGTTCTATACTAAGTACAGTCTGGTCCTAGACAAGCTATATATACCACATATACCACTAAAAAGTCCACACAGGAAATTCATAACACTTGAAGATATGAAGATATTTGTAGATATTTTATGATTCACAAGGAGCTCCTGTCCACTGGTGGTGCTGTTTCTCAAATTACACACAACCCCAGCTGGTCATGTTCTCGGGGAAGAATTGAGAAAACAGCGACGCCGCAGCATTCGGAAGCAATGGATGGATACTTCTGCAGAAACTGTAAGAATTTCACAGTCTACTGTGGTTACGGTTAGGTTAAGTTTAAGTTATGGTAGGGTTTAGGCTAAGTTTAGATTACATTTAGTTAGAATTAGGTTTTTGTGTAGTAGATTAAGTCTAGGTTTAGGTTGCGGTGTAAATTTATGTGTAGTAGGCTACGCTTAGGTATCTGTGTAGGTTAGGTTAAGGTTAGAATTAGGTATCGGTGTAGTAGGTTAGGTTTAGGTTGAGGTTAGGTTAGGTTCATGCTACAATTAGATTCAGTTTAGAATTAGGTTTAGGTTAGGTTAGGTTAGGTCAGGTTTAGGTTCAGGCAAGGTTACTTTTAGGTTAGGTTAAGGTTAAAATTAGGTTTAGGTATTATAGGTTAGTTTGGGTTTAGGCTAGGTAAAGAATTAGGTTTAGGTTGAGGTGTAAGTTAGGTTAAGTTTAGGTTAGGTTCAGGTTAAAATTAAGTTTAGGTCTAGTAGGTTGCGTTGAGGTTAGGTTAGGTTAGGTTTAGGTTAAAATTAAGTTTAGGTCTAGTAGGCTGGGTTGAGGTTGAGGTTAGGTTAGGTTCAGGTTAAAATTAAGTTCAGGTCTAGTAGGTTAGGTTGAGGTTAGGTTAGGTTAGGTTTAGGTTAGATTAGGTTTAGGTGTAGTAGGTTAGGTTTAGGTTGAGGTAAGGTTACGTTTAGGTTAGGTTAAAGCTAAACTTTTATGGTTTATGTTTAATATGTTAATATGTTAAAGTTTAATATGTTCAGGTTTAGGTTGAGTTTAGCTTAGAATTAGTTTAGGTGTAGTAAATTAGGTTTAGGTTGGATAAAAATAATCCAAACCAAGACCTAGGAATGTCCCGACCAGATTATTGTGGCGACTTGAGAACACCAGGTGGCGCATCTGAACACTGTGGTTAAAACAAAGAATCAGGACTGGATTTGTTTTCAGATATGCCTGGATCTGCCCTGATCCCAATCCACTGGATCAAATCGGGACATCCCTTCCAAGAACCACTGAGGATCACTTATTTAAAAGTGCCTTCGAAGCTGAAGGCAGGTGGTGATGGTGGTTTTTCATCTTAACAGTGCTCCTCTTATTATCCTCTACTGACTGCGCTTATTAGCGTCTCCATTCCTCCATATTCACCATTACATAGGTGACACATGTAGGATGATTTAGAGGAAATGCATAAAGAGATCACTCTTCCCTGGAACACTGGGACACATGGGAAAATAAGAGCAAAAGAAGTCTGTTAATGGTGCAGTAATTTATTTACTCTATGCCTCATCTGCGAATGATGAGAAGCATCTTGAGGGAAAGAAAAAAGTGAGTCATGCCCCAGGGCCAGCTCATAAACAATCAATGTGTTTGCATTTAAAGTGTTATTTCAAAGAGACTGAGGCATGGGGCCTCATTGAAGCAGGGGATAAAGTGGCTAGAGGCTCAGAGCTGAGAATGAATAAGGCAACGGTGGATAGAATCAGCCTCAGCCTTACAGAGACCCACAAGCTCCTCACCGGAGATGAAGTTTGCATGCTAACATGGCAGAGAACATTTAAGGAATTTGGCAGTGTAAAACGGTAGTACAGCACAGAAATTCAGTGTGGCGATAAATGTGCAAGCTGCAATTGTCTATACAGTTTATTGACAAAAGTATTGGGACACCTGCTCATTCATTAATTAATTCATTTATAAAAAAGAGTTTATTCTACTTTTGTTGGAGTAACTGTCTCTACAGTCCCGGAAAAAAGGCTTTCTACTAGTTTTTGGAGCAGCATTGCTGTGAGAATTTGATTGAATTAAGTGCCAAGAGCATTAGCAAGGTCAGGATGTTGAATGATCACCACCCTACCGCATCCCCATCCCTCAACTCATCTCAGAAATACTGGATGTGGCCCTGTCCATCATTCCAGAGAACTTAGTTCTACTCCTCTACAGCTCAATGCCAGGGGGCTTTATACCCCTTTCTAGCCCATTCCTGACATTAGGCATGGTGCCAATTAATAGGTTAATGATTATCTGCTCCAGAGAGTCTAATTTTCTACATAGACTCGACAAGCTATATATGTGTGTGCATTTGCACATCTGTGTCAGCAATGAGTGCAACTCAAATTAGCTGAATGCATTCATGAGAAGGGGTGTCCACAAACATTTAGACATATAACCAGCCGAAATGCTGTTATCTGGGTAGTGTACATTCTCAAAGGATTTCAGACAAAACAACAAAGGAGCAATACCAATACTTTTGTTGAAATAATGTATGTATTCTTGAACAGCCAATCTGCTCGAAAGCTTGGGAAAGGAGGAATGTCGGGAAAATGGAGAGGAAAACTTGAGGAGAACCTAAATCCGATTTTCGAAGGAACAAATTGCAGGTATCTTCCAGACGTCTCAATTAATTGGAATTGCCAGTTGTAACTGCTACAGGCCTAAGTGACTGAGAGCCCTGTCATACCAACAGCACTCTCTGGGGTGGGATTTGTTAGATTGTCTTTATTTTCCTTTTGATGGATGACGAATTACAAACAAAAAAAAAGCTCTCAGCCGATTTCAGGTTTGTGTTGTTGAGATTTATGGCTACAGCACAGGGATATCAATTCTGCAAGGCAAACACATACACACACACTTGCAGCCTTTATGTGGGTGTGGACAGCTATTCTTTAAGGTTAAACTAAGACCCCCTGAAACATTGCCCTCAACACAGATTTAGAAAGTGCTCTGAGTGTGGAGTGCTCGTGCCGGGCGAGATCTATACTTATTGGTTTATAAGACTAAGAGAAAACCAGGCCTGAAGTTCTCCTCACATTGACTGTGACAAGGTCACAGAGACCATGCTATAGGCATTTGCATTACTTTACACTGAAACTAATGGCAGTGGGATATTAATACATCATTTTAAGGTTTCCTGTTACAGTCTGCTTTAACTGGCTGTTCTGGGAGGCCCTTAATAGCTGTAGATTTTTCATCAGCCTCAAACAGAGCAGCGATTGCAATTTACCATTCAGGATATTCAAGGTTTGCTCACTGGGGAGAAATGAAATTCACATGATTGGTATGTTTCAGGAAGAGTATATGTTATTTATGGTAAGGCAGGTACACTTGACCTACAAAGGTTCCTAAACGGCTTGGCTAAATTGGTTTCATGGTTCTAGAGAAAAAAAAAACTTGGTGTGGAACCTTTCTGTGATATTATGTGAAGGTTCCTTGTACGTTTTCAAATTCATTTATTTTTTTCTTAAGAATTTTCCTGAAATTTGTTCATGAGAAAAGTCTCGTGACCTTTATAAACACCCCATCCCACCTCACCCCCAACTCCTCAACTAATCCCAAAAGTACTGGATGGAGCACCATCATTCTAGCGAACACAGTTCTTCCACTGCTCCACAGCTCAATGCTGGGGGGCTTTATGCCCCTCTAGCCCACGACTGGCATTAGGCAGCACGGAGCCAACAAGTTCATGTTTATCTGCTTCAGAGAGTCCTATTCTATTGGCAGTACTTCTCTACAGGGACTAGGCAAGCTGTGTGTGTGTGTGCATTTGCACACCTGTGTCAGCAATGAGTGCAACTTTAAGTAAAGTAGCTGAATGCATTCATTAATAGGGGTGTCCACAAACATTTGGACACAGTTCTTTAAAATGCAATCTACTGAAAGGTTCCTTTATGGCATCACACCATTGATTTGGAACATTTCTTTGTAGTAGTAGGTAGTGGTGGGAGGTGCAGATCTTGTCGGCAGCTCTTTTGAACGACAGACGGGGGTGAAAGTGCAGCCACGTAAAGGACGCAGATGGCCTAACTGGGGGACCCCCCAGCCGTTACAGCCCAGCAGAGTATGGAATCCTGGTCTCAGACAGGTTTTACCGTCCAGAGGTGCCCTCCTTATTCCCCCAACAGCCACCAATTCCTACTCTCACTGGGAGAGTACGTTTTCACCATAAAGCAATGAGCCTCTCTTTACACGTCCACAGTTAAACATTTACATAGAGGTGCTGTCCGCTTTGATCCCTGCAGCCATTAAAGTGCAATTAGCATGAGCTCATCCGTCTTCCTCTGCTCTTCTCTGCGGCTGAGCTGGCTGGAGCATTTGTTAATGCCGTGGATGACAAGCGTTTATGAACTGCTAAAATTTCAACTTCATATATCAGCCTGCTGTGCATGCAAGCATCTCACTATACTATGTCATCATTTTCCTAGATTCTTCTCCCTGTAGATGTTGATAGGAGACACTCCTGAAACCTCCAACCTGCTGTAGGAGTGTAGTTTAGTGTTCAAGTTAGTTTAAATCCAAACTGCTCCTGTAGAGAAGTACTGCCAATAGAATAGGACTCTCTGTAGAAGATAAATATGAACCTAATGGCACCATGCTGCCTAATGCCACACATGGGCTAGAGGGGTATAAAGCCCCCCAGCATTGAGCTATGGAGCAGTGGAGCTGTGTTCTGTGGAATCATGGTTCAGTCTCCATCCAATGCTTGAGGGTGGTAATCATTCAGCATCCTGACCTCAGTAACGCTCTTGTCGCTAAATGCAAACAAATGCTCACAGCAATGCTCCTCCAAAATGTAGTAGGAAGCCTTCCTCCCTCGTCAGTCGAGACAGTTACTCCAACAAAAGCAGGATCAACTCTTTTTAATACCCTTGATTTTAGAAGAAACAATGAAGGAGCAGACGTCCCAATACTTTTGTCCTACTACTTAGTGTATGTGTGAGTGTGTGGAAGGTCAGTTAAGTCCCTGTGTTTTGAGGAGTCTAATGTAATGTGAGGGTGAGGACTCACACATGCCTTTGCTTGACCATTGTTTGACCGTTGCTTGACCATTGCTTCACCGTTGCTTGAGGCTCTGATGCATCAGCTAACAGACACCAGTGCTGGCCAGCATCACACTGAAATGATGGGGTGGGGTGACAGAGAGCAAGCCATCTACCCATCCGGAGAGATAGCAAGACCAATTGTGTTCTCTCTGGCTCTGGCTCCTGATGGGCGGCAGCATGACCCGGGATTTGAATTTGACCTTAGTCTGCTTGACCCTTGAAATGGTCTTTTAGTCACATATGTATGAATTCCTTTCGAAACCCGGCGACCCAGAGAGCATAAGGCCAATAATGCTGTCTTTGACTCACAGGACTTACGGATGGCTGTGTCATCACTGGACCTCAATTTACAATAATTTAAGATATGGTCTGCAGATTAGACATAATCTGTTGGTCAGATATAAGTGAGAAATATTTAATATGTACAAATTTACAAAGTGCTTTTGTCAAAACTGTGCCTCGATTTGGACCACAAAAGACCTCTCAGCCAGTCTTCAAGGTCGCATGCTATTGTAGAGACTCAGCATGCCTTCAGGTGTGACCACACACTGAGCTCTACAGATCTGCACTCTTCTCCTCTAAATGGGCATGAAGCCTCCCTGCCAAGCACACACACACCATAGACACACTCACACATATACACACACACACACACACACACATACAGATGAGCTACCTCAACAAATAGAAACACATACACCTCAGGGAACACACTAATGAACATGCTATTCCTGTACACTTCACTCATGCAGAACCTCTGTAGGCTAATGAGATTTGTCTTTACTCGAACACACACACACACACACAAAGACTGGCATGGGTGAAAACAGCAGATTTGATGTGGCACAGAGAGAGTGCCAATCAGCACAGGCATGCAAATAAACAGGCCATTGAAACTTCACAGGGTGCAGGTGAAAATGATTGTGTGCTGCTGCAAATGGATGGCTGTGGAGACGCAGAAAACCATGGAAATGTTCGGGTTGAGGCCTGATGTTCATGCCAGCAGCCAGAGCTTATTGTACTGCTGCTATCAGTCATTATACCACAGTACTGAATCTTCATTATCTGCAATGCCTACCACTAAATAACTGGTCCAAACCTCCACATCCAAAAGATCCAGATCCAAAAGATATTCCAAATATCCAATCAAGATGTCTTCCCATATTAAATTACTTAAGCAGGTGGGAAAATAATATTGATAGCATGTCTCACATTCCTCTCCTCACCACCCCACCCCAACATTATATGCTCAACAGTAAAGACTGATGCGGATATGGACGGAGCCAGTTTTCTGAAGGCTTAGAGAGATGGGCGGATTGGAGCAGCACCACTGATAAGCATGAGGGCAGCCAATGTAGTCAATAGTTCAGGTGGAGCGCGACCTCTGCCAGTGACAGGTCATTTGGAGTGGTCCTTTTTTGGATGGAACATTAATCAGACACTCAGTAACATCCCAACATCAACATCTCAGTGATGGAGCAGCATCTGAATACTCAGTGGATTCAGTTCAGATCTGTAGACGTTCAGCTGAGAAATCACTGATCAGCTAAAAGATCAGTGACCATCTCAGCATCAGCAGCCAGCTGTTATAGACCTGCTGCTGATACCAGTCTGGAACTGGATCTTAACTGAATTAGGGTGAGATTAAGAGGTCAGGGTGATGTTTAGGATTAGGTTTTGGGTTGAGGTTAGGGTTAGGGTCCAGAATGATGATTAGGATTAGGTTTTGGGTTGAGGTTAAGGTTATGGTTAGGGTCCAGAATGATGAATAGGATTAGGTTTTGGGTTGAGTTTAAGGTTAGGGTTAGGGTCCAGAATGATGATTAGGATTAGGTTTTGGGTTCAAGTTAGGGTCCAGGATGTTGGTTAGGATTAGGTTTTGGGTTCAAGTTAAGGTCCAGGACGTTGGTTAGGATTAGGTTTTGGGTTGAGGTTAAGGTTAGGGTTAGGGTCCAGAATGATGATTAGGATTAGGTTTTGGGTTCAAGTTAAGGTCCAGGACGTTGGTTAGGATTAGGTTTTGGGTTGAGGTTAAGGTTAGGGTTAGGGTCCAGAATGATGATTAGGATTAGGTTTTGGGTTCAGGTTAGGGTCCAGGATGTTGGTTAGGATTAGGGTTTGGGTTGAGGTTTAGGTTAGAGTTAGGGTCCAGAATGATGAATAGGATTAGGTTTTGGGTTGAGGTTAAGGTTATGGTTAGGGTCCAGAATGATGAATAGGATTAGGTTTTGGGTTGAGGTTAAGGTTAGGGTTAGGGTCCAGAATGATGATTAGGATTAGGTTTTGGGTTCAAGTTAGGGTCCAGGATGTTGGTTAGGATTAGGTTTCGGGTTGAGGTTAAGGTTAGAGTTAGGGCCAGAATGATGTTTAGGATTAGGTTTTGGGTTGAGGTTAAGGTTAGAGTTAGGGCCAGAATGATGTTTAGGATTAGGTTTTGGGTGGAGGTTAAAGTTCAGGGGGATGATTAAGATCGGGTTTTGGGTTGGGGTTAAGGTTTGGATTAGGACTAGGATTAAGGTTATATTTAGGGATAGGCTGATGGTTAGGATAGGATGGGTACAGAGTGGGGTTGGCGAGTGCTGAGGAGCATAGAGCATAAGTCTTCCACGCTCTGCTGACTCAATTACTGCAGAGCTCCAAACCTGCTGTTAGAGCTGCAAAGGGGGACCAGCTCCTTACTGATGCCTAATCCCTAAAAAGGGAATCATAAAAACTCCTGTAGGTGTAATGTGTATGTGTCCCAGTACTTTTGTCCATATAGAGTTTCATTCAATGGAAAGGATGTGTATGAGGGAAATGCCCAGACGGGGCCCATGTTGAACCTCTTCTGGTCCCATCACTAACCCTGGTGGGCATCCATATGTGGGACCAACATGGAATCTGAGGACAAGACATTCTGGTTCCCCGTTGGGCTACCCATAAAGACACCACATGGACATGTTAGTTGGGCAGTGACCTTGAACACACCTCGATGGTGGTTGTGGAATGGATGAAGGAGGCTAACCTCTAAGTCTTGACATTCATGTCCCTGATGTGTTTATGTAAGTTTCATCACTTTACCAGACCAGAGGACCAGAGGACACTCTTTAGCTTTGTTGGACATGAACTGTTTTTGCAGTCTTTCAGCTCTGCTACATTTGCTGCAGTGCATGGAACAACATTGGGGAACTTTTCGATCCTCTTTTATCGGTAAAGCTTCTGTAATTCTATGATGGAATTTTAATGTGCCTGAATGCTGAGCAGAAATTTAATCAACCCTACACAAGGCCCTTAAAGCCCTGTTTGTTCCAGTCACTTAAGCCTGCCCCTGCTCATGTGTTTCCAATGAGATCCAATCTATCTCAGCCCAGATCAAATGAGGACTGTAGATGAAAAAAGGTGAATATGAGCTCGGGGGGAGGAGCTGTCTGAAAGTAGCATATCTGAGCATCGACTGGTGCTTCAGCAGAGACACTAATCTGCTTTCTGTACGTCATCTCTCCGCTCTAATTGAATTCTTACTACCTTACATCAGACTCTTCGACTGTGTTTATACTTGTAGTTTAGTTCCCTTGGCCAGCATTCGACAGATTGTTACATTTTAGTCCTGGTTTGCTTTGCATTCATGCGGACATATTTGCAAATAAACAAAAATTAGGGGCACAAGGCGGGTGTCTACATACAATTATGAGGAAAAAATCTTATTATTATTAAATCACATTGTCTGGATATAGGTATTAACCCACAATTTTGATCATGCACACATGGTCAGTTTTTTATTGCATGGCTAGGTGCTTGATTTTATATACCCATGGCAATGGGACTGAATGATACACCCAGTGTGTCCCAATACTTTTGTCCATATAGAGTATATCCCACCCCTTAATAGGCATGAAAACAGCTCTTTCCGACCTGTTAAAGGATGTTTACTATATCCGGCTAATTGAATCAATAATGACAGAACCACGATCGGCGACAAATCACAGAAGACACATTTGCTTGTCATCAGCAAGCGATTAGTTGGCATGGCTGATTGCTGGGAGCAGAAGTAGTGCTATCCCTGAGGATTTAAGCAGCACTCTCAACTGATTGCATAATTTATTTCCGAAACGGCAGCGTCAGCAGCAGATGCCCATCTCATCCCTGCAATGGAGATTAGAGACTGACCGCTGTATCCTTTACATATGACACTTACTAAAAGAGCACTGGGCTGCATTTTCTGGCAAATCAATGCCATATGGAACTGCCCCTAACACTTGGGGTTAAGTGAGGGTATAGAGTTACAACAGCGTTACTGACTGTGAGTTTCACATGTGTGTCTGTTTAGAGATTAACCCAGGCCTCTGGGACTGAGCACCAACTTTACTCATTTGTAGAAAAAAAAACTTCAGAATCAGAATCTCTTTATTTTGCCAGGTTTGTTACAAATACAAGGAATTTTACTTGGTGTGAGCAACACAAGTATGACATGTAACAAACAAACTGGTAACAAGTGTTACACTAAGATAGAAAAATACCCTAAACCATAAATAGAATAAAGAATAATAGGTTAAATAAGTAATAAAAGTAATAAAGAGCTGTAAAAAAAACACCTTTTATGTACAGATATAATGATATAAACATTTACAGTACATTAACATCTGTACAGCTGTGCAAATAATTCTAGTGCCAAGTGCATGTTGCATGTTATGCAGCAGTACTGTGTTGCAGTTACGTCCAGTTTGGTTCAGTGAAATTTAGAAGCTCAGTTCAGTTCTAGATTAGGTTTATAGATTAGGTTGTGAGGTATCCACTGTGGTTTAGGAGCGCTACAGCTCAGGGACAAAAGCCTTTACTGTGCCGTGTTGTGCTGGTGTTGATGTTTTTGATGAAACATAAAGAAATAATCACCATTAAACTTAATGAAACATATTACATTTATGTACAGACTGTAGTTAGGGGTGCGGGTTTATTAAAAGGGTGGTGCGCACAACCCAGCCCAGCACCCATCACTTTCTGGATTTCTACACGAGCTGCTGTCTGAAGAAAGAAAGATTAGTAGGAACTAACCCACCCATCCATGCCACTGTTCTCACAGCTGCCCGGCGGCAGGAGGTACAGGAGCATGAAGGCCAGAACCAGTCGGTTCCAAGGCAGCTTCTACCCCCAGGCAATCAGGGGGTACAGAACAGCCAGTAGCCCAGTATAGCAGTCCACAGCCTGTCACCGGCCTCCTCTCACTGCATATACTCACCACACCTGCACCCCTCTGTACCCTGCTGTAGCTCAGTGTAGCTAACGGCTCAATTTGAAGGTGCATCATGTGCTTTTAGACAGTTGAGAAAGAGAGAGAGAGAGAGAGAGAGAGAGAGAGAGAGAGAACAATGTAAAATACGATGGGAGTGTGAGAGCGAGAGAGAGAGAGAGAGAGAGAGAGAGAGAGAGAGAGGAAGAGAAAGAGAGATTGAGAAAGAGAGGGAGAGAGAGAGATAGAAACAGAGAGAGAGAGAGAGAGAGAGAGAGAGAGAGAGAGAGAAGATGGGGGAAAGTAAAGTAAAAGAATGACTGGAAGAGAGATGAAAAAGGAAGAGAGAGAGAGGAAGAGAAAATGAGAGAGGATACAGAAAAGAAGAGAGAGAATGACAGAGAGAGAGAGAGAGAGAGAGTGGAAGAGGGGGAGAGAGAGAGAGAGCAATGAAACTCAAGTCTTGCAGTGAGTTCATGATCTGGGTACGAGAGAGGATCCTAATATTTGCTGATAGCTTCCACATGTCACAAAACACACAGGCTGTGTGTGTGTGTGTGTGTGTGAGAGAGAGAGAGAGAGAGAGAGAGAGAGAGAGAGAGAGAGAGAGCAAAGAAGTGACTCTCGCTGTCAAAAGCAGATGGGTGCTGAGTAGCTTCATCAATTTTACTTCATCAGGGTTAGAAGATGACCCGGCTCTAATTGGACTTTAAAGACTTTAATGAGTCAGACTGCCTCTGACACTGTTTTTAATGTGAAGCAGCGGGGCCATGGACACAGCCAAGCACACAAGCTTAAAAGAATGACTCGGCCATGAGGCACCGTCTCGAATGACAGCTCAAACAGGGCAGCGTTTTTCAGCCCCAGCGTGAGGAGCACTTTCAGGGAGGCATGTAATACTGCCTCAGTGCAGATTTCACAGGGAACATCAGATTTATGACTGATCCACAGATCCGCCTTTACTGAGTGATTACCAAGAGTTTGTGATCTCAGTTCTTTTAGGGCAAACGGATATGAAAAGCTGAAACTAAAGGATGAGCTGTGACAAAGCATGGATGTGACAAAGCATTGAGCTGTGGAACAGTGGAACTGTGTTCTCTGGAATGATGGAGGTGCTCCATCCAATACTTTTGGGGTGAGTTAGGGAGTCTTGGACGGTGGGGTGGTGATCATCCAACATCCTCATCTCACTAATGCTCTTGTCGCTGAATGCAGTCATATCCTCACAGCAATGTTCCCCTTAAATCTAGTATAAAGCTTTCCCTGGACAGTAGAGAGTTATGAAGAATTTTGGTTGGAGCTCCAATGTTAGACAGATGTTTAATTTTGGTTGGAAATCAAAGTCACATTTTCATCAACCAACACTGTGTTGACATCAAGCTCCAACATTGGACAGATGTTGAATTTTGATTGGAAATCAAAGTCACATTTTCATCAACCAACACTCGGATGACATCAAGCTCCAACATTGGACAGATGTTACATTTTGATTGAAAATCAAAGTTACATATTTATTAACCAACATTGGGTTGACATCAAGCTCCAATGTTAGACAGATGTTTAATTTTGGTTGGAAATCAAAGTCACATTTTCATCAACCAACACTCGGTTGACATCAAGCTCCAACATTGGACAGATGTTACATTTTGATTGAAAATCAAAGTCACATACTTATTAACCAACACTGGGTTGACATCAAGCTCCAACATTAGACAGATGTTGAATTTTGGTTGGAAATCAAAGTCACATTTTCATCAACCAACACTCGGTTGACATCAAGCTCCAACATTGGACAGATGTTACATTTTGATTGAAAATCAAAGTTACATATTTATTAACCAACATTGGGTTGACATCAAGCTCCAATGTTAGACAGATGTTTAATTTTGGTTGGAAATCAAAGTCACATTTTCATCAACCAACATTGGGTTGACATCAAGCTCCAATGTTAGACAGATATTGAATTTTGGTTGGAAATTAAAGTTACATATTTATTAACCAACACTGGGTTGACAACAAACTCCAACATTAGACAGATGTTGAATTTTGATTGGAAATCAAAGTCACATATTTATTAACCAACATTGGGTTGACATCAAGCTCTAACATTGGACAGATGTTGAATTTTGATTGGAAATCAAAGTCACATATTTATTAACCAACATTGGGTTGACATCAAGCTCCAATGTTAGACAGATGTTTAATTTTGGTTGAAAAATTAAAGTCACATATTTATTAACCAACACTCGGTTGACATCAAGCTCCAACATTGGACAGATGTTAAATGTTGATTACCAAACACCAAACAAAAAAACAACACATCACCATCATCTAACAACCTTCATGTTGTGGAGCCCGTTGTGTAGAAGCTTAGCAGATGTTGAGTTTTAGTCTCCCAACCACCCAACGCTCCCAACCAACTAATTTTTGGTATTAATAAAATACCAGCAATTATTCCAAACATTGGCATGTGACGTTCAGTAGATGTTGGATTTTTGTTTCTTAACCTAACCTGTCGTCACTATCCTATGCCAAATTAATGTTGGCATTAGACATTGCAGCACTGGAAGGACATCCAGCCTGGCTGTGCCCATCATTGATCCTCAGGGTCAGTTTTACATTGTGCTAAAGCTTATTAAAAGTGTCCCCTGGATAGGCATATACAGGCACTGACCATCAGCTCCATTAGTATTCTCCTCACTCTTTATATCACCACTTTATCACCTACTCTGCCAAGCGAAGACAAAGGAGAGCAGGGGAGAAGATGAGTGAAAGGCTGAGGTCTGGTGAGAATGAACAGCAGAGGTAATGGCCTACCACACAACTCCATTAGAGCACTAGGCTATAGCCTGTACACTCACACCAGTTCTTCACACTCTACCCCAGATTCTTCAGCTGTGGAGAAACAGGCGAGAGAGTGGAAAGCAAAGTGGATCAGAAAAAAGACACGAGTTTGAGGGGAAAATTAGGAAAATATTAAATGTAGCAGTAATGATCCGTCACACCGTATAGCAGAGACAGATCATCAGGTCCTTTAAAGCTTTCTCCTGCAGACAAACATTTAGGGGGGAAATAAGATAAAGCCCACCTAAGACATCTATTTCATCTGGACCGACTTACTGGACTGAAGCTGCATTAGCATTTAGCATTTATGAACATATACATAGATAGACAGACAGACAGACAGACAGACAGACAGATAGATAGATAGATAGATAGATAGATAGATAGATAGACAGACAGATAGATAGATAGATAGACACACACACACACAGCTTGTCTAGACCCTGCAGAGAGGTATTGGCAATAGAATACGTCTCTCTGAAGCAGATAAACATGAACCTATTGTCTCCATGCCTAATTCCAGGCACTGACTAGAGGAGTTCTCACAGTGTTCTCTAGAATGATAATGGTGCTTCATCCAATATCTGCGGGATGAGTTGAGGAGTTTGGGATAAGGTGTGATCATCCAGCATCCTGACCTTACTAACGCTCTTGACGCTGAATGCAATCAAATCCTAACAGCAATGCTTCAAAATGTAGTAGAAAGCCTTCATCCTTGGACAGTAGAGAACATTCCTCCTACGAAAGCAGGAAAAAACAATGAATGAGCAGGTGTCCAAATACTTTTGTCATACAGTGTAGCACCATGACAACTCAAAGAACCCTCTGATGATTCTTGTGATGATTTATGATATTGCTTACATTTATAATGGATCTCTATTGACTGAGAATTCAGTAGCCTAGCTATCATTCAAAACCATGTTGAATCAGGTGGGTCGAAATCGTGGAAAAAATTGGCTTTTGGAGAAGAAAGACTCATTAGATTCCAGATAAGGAATGTTCTTACACACCCCTCATTTACATCCAATGGTCTACAAGCTGCAGCTTCACTCCTATAACTAGGAACTCAATGTCTAAATGTTAGTGGACACCCCTTCTAAAAAACTTTGATTGAGCAATATCATGAACATTTCGACCTTAGTTAGGCCATTTCTTCAAAGAAAGGCAGTTTCCTCTGCATGCTTCCCTCAATGGCATGTTAGAGCGTCTCTTGAATAATAAGACTGGCATTAAAATGCTCTGGGAAAATTGCATCCAGCACTATTGTCTGTTGTTCATCCCTGCTTTAATTCCAGCATTACTGTTTCATTTGATCAGGAAAAGAGGAGCAGTAATGGATGTAATGTGCTGCTCCTCATTGGGTCAGAAAGAGAACCGGGCTGACCGGTTGTTGTGCATTTTGATGGTTGGGGAATATAAATGAGTCTCTCTGCTCTTTGTTCAGAACAGAGAGGCTTATCTTTGGCTGCGTATTGTACGAGGAACGGCGGTAGATTTTATGTTATTCATAATGCAATTACATTTTCCGTTTTTCATTCCGTACATTTCTTTGTAATAATGTAATCCCTTTAAAGTTTATAATGGATCTCTATTGACTGAGAATTCAGTAGCCTAGCTATCATTCAAAACCATGTTGAATCAGGTGGGTCGAAATCGTGGAAAAAATTGGCTTTTGGAGAAGAAAGACTCATTAGATTCCAGATAAGGAATGTTCTTACACACCCCTCATTTACATCCAATGGTCTACAAGCTGCAGCTTCACTCCTATAACTAGGAACTCAATGTCTAAATGTTTGTGGACACCCCTTCTAATGAATGCATTCAGCTACTTTAAGTAACACCCATTGATAACACAGATGTGCAAATGCACACACACACACACACACAGTTTTTCTAGTCCCGTTATTTACATTTACATTTACGGCATTTAGCTGACGCTCTTATCCAGAGCGGCTTACAAGGTTACTGGTATTATAGAGGTGGGTCAGTGTAGTGTTAGGAGTCTTGCCCAAGGACTCTTATTGGTGTAGCGCAGCATAATCACCCAGACCAGGAATCAAACCCAGTCTCCCACATGGTGTGGTAGCTCACTGGCAGGTAGTGGTGTTATCTGTTGCGCCACACCAACCGTTATAGAATTACAACCAATAGAACAGGACTGAACGTGAGTCTGTCGGCACTATGCCTAATGCCAGACTTGGACCGGAGGGGTATAAAGCCCCCCAGCCTTGAGGAGCTGTGGAGCAGTGGAAGTGTGTTCTCTGGAAAGATGGTTGGTGCTTCGTCCAATACTTTTGGAATGAGTTGGAAAGACGGAGGTGAGGTAGCCTAGCTATCATTCAAAACCATGTTGAATCAGGTGCATGACTTTATCCTCCTCACTCACTCACTCACTCACTCACTCACTTACTCACTATCCTTCTCTTTTTAATTTTTATTTCTTATTGAGTTTAGTTTTTTTTCTTGTTTTTATTCCTGTTTCCCTTTTATTATTATTATTATTATTATTATTATTATCCGGTGTCAACCTGAGGAGGACGGGTGCCCCTTTCAAGTCTTGGTTCCTCTCAAGGTTTCTTCCTCTCGACTGCGGGAGTTTTACTTGCCACTGTTGCCACTAGCTTGCTCAAAAGAATCTCTGTAAAGCTGCTTTGTGACAACATTTGTTGTAAAAAAAAAAACTATAGAAATAAAATTGAACTGAATTGAACTGAATTGAATTGAATTGAATATTCCAACCTCTAGTCACTGAATGCAACCAGATCAATGCTCCTTCAAAATCTAGTAGAAAGTCCTCTCTTCTGGGCAGCAGAGACAGCTACTCCAACAAAAGCAGCATCAACTCTTTATAATACCCTTGATTTAATAAGGAACAATGAATAAGCAGTTGTCCCAATACTTTTGTCATTTTAGTGTACTTCAAGTGGTTCTTTGACTGATACCATCAGAGAATCTCTTTTCTTTACATGTTTGAAAGGAACCATGTTTGTATTAAAGATTGGTGAAGTTTCTTCAGACGAGGTTCTTTACACTCTAACATCTCTGTTATGAATAAGGTTCCTTAAGGGCCAAACATGTTTCTTCTATGGCATTTCTCAAAGACCTCAACGTTCATGGACGTTGTTGCGCACTTTTACCTTCTCCTCATATCGAGCTCGTCCTAAATGCTCGATGCGTCTCTTATTAGGTTGTTGTGTGGAACAATATAGATCCTGAGGAGCTTAAAAAACACTAAAGCTGTCTTCAGCTGCGTACTGGCAGGGCTGCTCTGCAAACCGCTCCTTTTCGTAATGGACTTTATAATTGTTTACCACCTCCACCTACTCACATTTTGAAACCCATACATCTCCTGGCAGTGCACTGCCTTCCAGACGCTGGTAATGTATTTGGGTCATTTTCAAGTCTGGTGGTATGAATATATTGAAAGTTTTGCCTGATTGATTCTCCAATTAACTTCACATAGTCTGAGCAGCAGGAGGCTGAGAGTGAGCGGAGGCCGCTCTTCTGAAGGCAGACTGAATGACGGAAATGACCCTAAGGGCAGTCGCTGGAAGACTTCAAGCAAATGTGTTTGCTGGAAGGGCATGGCCTGTTATGAGCCAGCTTATTTGTACACTACTGTTCAAAAGTTTGGAGTTACTTGTTATTTGGCAGGTTCAGTAATAACAACACAATGTCAGTAATATGCAGTCGGGTCTATGGGTTTGTTGGACAGTGTCAATTTTTGTAATTTGCGTCTGTACATCACCTCGATAGATTTTAAATAAAGTCTAGATTTTAAAGAAGATTTTTGGGTTTAATTCAAAGGGTTTAACCAAATAATTGTTAACTGATAATCATTTATCCTGAATCATTTATTCTGCTATTTCTATTTTAAGTTTTTCTACCTAATTTCATACCTAATATTGAGTGTTACCATGAACAGCTACCAATGCAACTCTTGAAATTCAGCACCAATTATCTCGTAGGCCATACTTGGTCATGACTGAATTGAGAAAACTGAATCTTAAAAAAAAAAAAATCTAATCTATGGATAAGTTTCTTAATTGCATCTAAATACCCCTTTCTCACACCATCTTTAAAGAGTATAGCTGATAAAAAAAATGTTCAGTCTTGATCTGGTTGTAAATTTATGGACATTGCTTCTGTGCTTCTGTGCTTCAGTGCTTAAAGCTCTCATTTCATACAGTACCACATGCCAGCACTACACTGTCGATGCTTCCACTGCCTTGTGCGGAGGATGATCTGACTGTTTGAGAGAGCCAAAAGATGCCAGCTGGTGCTAGCAGATATTTGTATACCCATCTGAAATAGAGGCTCACTGGTGTCCTTTGACCGCCTAATGCTGCTCATCACCGCCTGTATATACCCTACTGTATGTTTACAGTGTGTGATTAGCCTTGGTCCCCTGCCAAAGAACACTAGCCATTTCCAGATGGCTTCGTTTCAGACGCTCACTGTCTTCTCCCTACGGACAAGTGGGGGGAAAAATGACCCCCTCCAGTGATTTCCATGGAATGAACTGGGACAATGCAGTGATTTGGGCGTGCCTTGTTTTAATCGCTTTTATCGTGAGTTGAATCAGATCTTTCAGGGTTGCAGTGCCCTATAAAATGGTATGTAGCATGTGTTGATGAAGCATGTAAACCATTATTTACTGTTTATTTTATATGTTATTATTATGGTGGTGCATAGCAAAGCAGCTTTTGACTCCAGATTATTAAGCCATCTTATGCCACAATGATACAGATACACTAGTAACAACCAACCCACCACACACCACACTTGAGCAACCACATGAGACACCACAGCAGCCACCTTGAAACACCATTGGAAACACCCGGCACCCCATAATAATAACCACCTGAAATACCACAGCAATCACTTTGAAAACCATAGCACCCATACAACAGGCACTAAGCTACACCATAGCAACCACCTGGGATACCATAGCAACCACCTAGCAACACCATAACAAACACCTATGACACTATAGCAACCACTTAGCAACACCAAATGCATACATAGCAACCTTTTATTTTTCAGCTTTCAGTAATTCTGCAGAATTTATCTCAATCCATGTGGCTTCAGATGTTCATCAATGAAAGGTTAGAGAAGTGTGGGACCAGAAGGATGCCGGTTCAAATCCCTGGACTGGCAAAAAAGTGAAAGTGATCGGATGTAACATTCACAGCTGAGGTGGCTGCCCAACGCTCCTAGTGTGTGTGCCACAATGATACAAATACACTAGTGACACACATTTGACCACATAGGGTACCAAAGCAACTTGGCAACACCTGACCAACCACCAGAGAAACCACGGCAACCACCTAGAAACACCATAGCAATCACCTTACAAAACTATAGCACCCATCCAGCAGGCACTTAGCTACACCAAAGCAACCACCTAACAATGCCATTCCAACCACCTATGATACTATAGCAACCACCTAGCAACACCAAAAGCAACACCATAGCAACCAGTCATTTCTCCTTTTCAAGTAATTCTGAGGCATTTTTGTCAATCTATCTGGCATGAAATGTTCACCAATGAAAGGTTAGAGAAGTGTGGGATCAGAAGGTTGCCAGTTCAAATCCCTGGACTGCTTAGAAGTGGAAGTGAGTGGACATAACATTCACAGCTGAGTTGGCTGTCCAATCTTCCTGGTATGTGTGACTGCTGCCCCTAGCCATTAGTGTATGTGTTTATGGGCACAGATGAGTCAAATGAAGAGGCAAAATTTAGTTCTACTGTGTTCGTTTTGCAGTATTCACTGTGTAACTAAGTAACAGCTGTTGCCTAACAATATGGGTTAAGATTAATAACTGAGTAATAAGCTTAGGGTTTACAGCGGTTAAACCTACAGTCTCTTTCTTCAGACGTGGACGCCTGAGAGGTCTAAATGGTTATATATTCCAGATATATGTGGTGCGGTGGTTATGGTGTCTTTTGTCATGTGTCCAGTGACAGCCAGGTAGGGTTTTTTTCCGTTTGAAAAGCAATGAGCAGCAGGAGAACATTATTGGAAAAGCGGGTTCCATCTCTCACAGTGAAACCAGCACTCAAGACTGGCCACTCTCACATGTCTGACCCCCCTCTCTTGTTCTCCCTCCCACTGCTTCCCGACCTCTCCTAAGCTCACATACATCACCTTCTCCAAACTACCCCCAATTACAACCCAAAAGTAGGCATTGCTTGCTTGCTGTTCCCATGGCGACTATAACATTCAAGTGTTCACATTGTTAACAGGCCTTTCACTAACCCACCCACCTTATTTTACAGGAATCCCCAAACGTTCATGGGCCTGCGGTGCAGATCATGTTTAACAGAGTGTGTGTCCGTCAGATTTGCGGATTTGCTTTTTACTGGGCGTTGGATTCCTGTACAGAACTCATAGGTCCCTCCTGTCCACAGGAGAACCACCACTGGCAAATCTGGCTTACTCTCTGGCCTCGTGGACCGGAAAGGAACTTCGAATGAATCTGGAAGGACGGATCTCGAAGTAACATTCTGGTTGTGGAGGCTGTACTGTGGTGTTCACTTTGTTGAGTCTTAGGGCCTTGATACAACAAGCTGACTGTTGGCCTTCAGCTGTTGTCCGGGTGGCTGAGTGTGAGTTACAGACCTTTGACCTTTTTCATAGTGTGTCCTGCACTCATGGCACTACTTGGTCTTCATTAGTGGTCTGGCTTTGAGAAAGGGTTGTTTAGCCCAATGCAAACTGAAGTAAGCAAAGTAAGCAAAGTAGCTAGCCCTGTTTTGGCCTGTTTGTATATTTATATATGTGTATATTTGTTCCTTAATTCATAATGAGCTCCCCGGACAAAAATTGGTCTCCTTGCATGTTAAGGTGGTAGTAACTTCAAGCCCCTGCAGTTGGCGATGCGTGAGGACAATCGCTATAGTTACCTATGGGGTGAGGCGGGATTCATTGATTGAGAAGAGGTTGTACAGTGCAGTGAGTGTCTCATTGCATGTGTGGGAAATGGGTCTCAAAGCAGATGTTAATGTGATTGATAGAAATTGATAGAAAGGAGTGATTGCTTTTGCAAATGTATGGAACTGTATGGTCATACAGGTCTACCAGCAGTGGCAAAAATCCCAGTCTACAGGAAATTCAAGTCAGGATGACGAAAGATGACGTAACAGATGGACAGGGACCGCCGGTGCGTTCATGATTTAGAAATTAAAATCGATTCGCTTCCAAGCAAGAATTGCTTCTAAAAGTCAACGCAGGTCCTTTAGCACCAACTTCTGAAAGAACACTGTGCAGGAAACTGCATACCATCAAGATACTAAGCAGAGTGACTTGCAAGAGGCCTTAGCTCACTTCTGCTCAAGAATGAGGAGAATGGCCTGTAGACTGGGATTTCTGCCACAGCTGGTAGACTCGTACACCTTCCATACACCTGCAAATTCACATCACTGTGTTCATTAAACATCTCCAAAGCTCTCTTTGTGGGAGTCTAGTATTATTTATATAATTTATGATATACAGATAGATAGATATAGAGACAGACAGACAGACAGATATATAGATAGATAGATAGATAGATAGATAGATAGACGGACGGACGGACGGACGGACGTACAGATAGATAGATAGATAGATAGATAGATAGACAGACAGACAGACAGACAGACAGATATATATATATATAGATAGATAGATAGATAGATAGATAGACAGACGGACGGACGGACGGACGGACGGACAGTCGTACAGACAGACAGACAGACAGATAGATAGATAGATAGATAGATAGACAGATAAATAGACAGACGGACGGACGGACGGACGGACGGACAGACAGATAGATAGATAGATAGACAGATAAATAGACAGACGGACGGACGGACGGACGGACAGACAGATAGATAGATAGATAGATAGATAGACAGATAAATAGACAGACGGACGGACGGACAAACGGACGTACAGACGGACAGACAGACAGACAGATAGATAGATAGATAGATAGACAGATAGAGTAACATGTATAGCGTTACTATTATTTGCTTCTGACACAATGACGAAGTGAAGGGACTAAACAAGGCCTGTTTATTTGAGGGACGGGCCACTGAGGGACCGTCAAACGTGTTTATTTGTTTTTAATCAGCACATGTGTTTACAGTGCCCTGGTGCTGTACCAGAGGCATAATTGATCAAATGTGGGCCTCTTTACTGTTTATTACAGCTTGTCTTTGATGGCCTTAACAGGAGACGCTCCCCAACAAACATTTGGTAGGGGTGTTTCTTTTTTTATGAACTATATAAAACTTCAAAAGCATGCTTCTAATCAGCAATATAAAGCTGCTTTATTTTTGCCATTAACTGCTCTGTGTGTAAGAGAATGAGAACACAAGGGTGGAATAAAATCAGTGTGAAACTGGCATACAGCACTGTACTGTAGCCACTGCCACAGTGAGCGCAGGCTGGGGGTCTGTGATTGGTAAAAGGCTTGCATGTGTACAGCCCTTCGTTCTGGTACAGCTTGAACAGTGTTGCCTGCAAATGTGCTTGTACCCTGAACAAAGCCTGAACATGGATCTCATTGGGTTTCTGCTTCAGAATGAGAGTGAATGAGTGTAAAGAGTGAAATAAACAAGGAGAGGCAGTTAGTGAAAAAGAGAGCAAGAAAGGGAAATGCTTGGCGGTTGAATGCAGTATTGATTTGTTGAAGGTCAGACTCTTGCTTGTGTTGTTTGTTATCTGTATGTCTTGAGCCGATATAGAGGGTTAAGGCCCAGTTTAATAAAAAGAATAGACAGGCTGCCTTCTTGGATATTTAACTAAATGAAAAAAAGTTATTTAAATATTATGTTATTTCTCTTATATTAAAATCATGTGAAAGTAATTAGGACACCCCATTGAAAACCTTTTATCTTCATTTCAGTATGTTTACACTGTAGTCTTGTGCAGTTAAATAATTAATTAAGTTAGAAAGCTAGAGAGTTCCTTAAAAGTGATCTATTCTAATGGACATTTTAGTGCCACTGCTATAACTGATTGTATAATTGTGTATCACAAACATATTCAATTGTCTTAAATCAAGTCAACATCTTTAATATTTCACATCATGGAAGATTGGGTTGGCATAATTGATGTAGAATTGGGTTATGCAGCAAGACAATGATTCAGTGCACAAGAGCAAGTCCTACCCTGAAGTGAAGAGTGTGGAGTGATCTAATTGAAGTCCTGATTTGAACCCTGATGAGAAACTGTGGCAAGACCTTATTTGGGCAGTTGTTGCAATTAAAAGAACATTCAGAGGAAATCAGGTTTTTTATGGCACGGCAGGTAGATCTTTACTTGCAGGCAGAAGATTCCATTGAAGAATCCTCTAAAAGTTCCAGAAAAAAGGGACTAATATTTATCTAAAAACAGTCTTCCATAGACAGGATTCTTGTCCTGGTCATGGGCCTAAACTAGTGAGGCAGTAGTCAGCTTTCTTCCCCTTCCTCCACTTCTGCCTTTATATGTGCTTTATATTTGTGCTAAGACGGGAAAAAATCCCATCCTTTCTTCATACCACAGCATTGTTCCTCTCAGATGCAGGTGCTGGAGCCGGTCTCCCAGCGGCCTTCCCTCATTGTTCCAGCTCGTACGACTCCGCTCACCTCATTCTGACTTTAATCTGTTCTGCATGTTGAGCTGTAATGAAGCACGTGGGGGCTCCGGCTCCAGCCTGTTATCCATGACAGCTTTGTTGAGTGACGCCTGAAGGCACGTCGTAAAAAACTCAGCATCTTCTAAGCGAGTTGTTTGTGCGCCAGCGTGAAGTAGATCATTATGGAAGTTGCACATGTGCCATCGCAGTCATGCCTGTCACTTCTATTCTTCAATTTCTCGTCCGAACACATGCAATGGCTTTGCGGGGGGGGGTTCAGCGTTTGCTCAGGCCTGGTCGGCAGCATACTTGTGCTCAGATGGCAGCACCTATTCAATCAATCAATTTGTCATGTCTATTAACCTAATGCTTTTCACAGTGACACGGGAGCGCGGGCTCCGGCAACAGGAACAGGCTGCCGTTGTTCGCAAACAGCTAGATGTTAAAAACAGCGAAATGGAGCGAGCTAACTGTGTCATTTAATATGCCCGAATTGATTTGAGAAGCCATCTGACTGGCCAAAAGTATGTCCCTGTGGGCTTCTGGGCCGTAAAACCGAGGTAGTTTAAACAACAGTTGCTTCTACAGCTTTTAGCACTTCTTAAGTGCTCGGATTCGGTGCAGATTAGTGTGGAACCACACCACTGTTCCTGTGCGAACGGGTACAGACAGATACATGGTCAGAGGATTAGGTCCGTGTTATTGGTGAATGGGGAACAATGTAATGACCCAAAGCTCTAAAATGAGACCAGATGGTAGATCCTGGCTTCACAAAAGATTAATAGGGGCAATTTCATGTAGAAATTGCAGATTTACCATACGTACATGCATTAACAGGCACCATGGACAGTGAATAGACTTTAGGAATATGGGGATTAGGAAACAGCATTAGCATTTTGGAATCATGTAGTTAGATAATGAGCTCATTCGGATGTCATTACAAGCATTGCAAGAGGGAGGCCTGACAGGTCTCTTATTCTCTAAGCAATGTGTCATGGTTAATAGTTAATTACCTTACTGTTAATTAATAGCATATGTTGCCCTTTGCATATTTGGGCAAAGAAGTCCAGCTGAATAAACTGCTAACAATAAATGACAGTGGATATACACTGTATGTCCAATTGTTTGTGGACACTCCTTCTAAGGAAAGCATTCAGCAATTTTAACTTGGACAACACAGATGTGCAAATGCACACACACACACACAGCTTGTCTAGTCCCTATGGAGAATTACTGCCAATAGAGCAGGACTCTCTGCTGCAGATAATCATGAACCTGTTGGTCCTGAGTGCCAAAAGCCAGGTGTGGGTTAGAGAAGTATAAAAAAAAATCCAGCTTTGAGCTGTGGAGCAGTGGAACTCCCAAACTCATCCTAAAAGTATGCGGATGGAGCCTGGGGGCCGCAAGTTCGAGTCCAGAGCCATGCCGCTTTGCCATCAGCAGCCGGAGTCTAAAAGTGCACAATTGGCTGTGCTCTCTGGGTAGGTAGATGGTGCTCTCTCGCCTTATCACGCTTAATCAATATTGGCTGATACAATGTGTCTGGTGAGATGGAGCTGGGGACCCGCCACTTCCATCCAAGCCTGCCTGGCAATGTCACATTGGCAGCATTTTGAAACGCGGTGGTGGCTGGCTTTGCAGCAAGTATCGCAGGAGACATGCGTTATGCCCTCACACTCCTAGTTTCGGGATCATTGCTATTGCTACGGGGCAGTACAACTGGAGAACAAATGGACCACCATCATTTCAGAGAACACACTTTCACTGAGGGCTTTATACCCCTCTAGTCCTCTCCTGCCATTAGGCAAGGTACCAAAAGCATGATGTTTATCTGCTCCAGAGAGTCCTATTTCATTGGCAATACTTCTTCACAGGGACTGGACAAGCTGTGTGTGTGCATTTGCACATCTGTGTCAGCAATGGTTGCAACTTAAAGTAGCTAAATGCAGTCGTTAGGGTTTAGGTGTTTGGTGTTAGGTGTGCCTGTAATACTGTATAAATACTGCTTCATCCTGGATCAGAAGTGGATATGGTGTAGTAATGGTCTCACAGTGGTGACGCTAGCTGTTTTTCACATTGACAGGACAGAGCATAAAATTTCATGCTGTGTAACAACCACGTTAGGACCCGGCTAATAAGCCCTAAATACTGTACCCACTCGCTCTACAGTCAGTTGCTCTTGCACCAGTGTAGCGCATGAGGTAAGAGAGAGGCAATAAAAGTGAAATTAGTACTGACGCCCGTAGTGGATACCACAAACGTTCATTTACCGCAATTTGTCAATGCCCTTCGATAGGCGAGTCATTCTAAACGCTTCACTGTGGCCGATGTTGATTTTGCTGAGCTTGGCAGTGAATGTAATGATTGCTGAACAGTGGAGTTTATGTAAGGCCTCCAGGCCCGGCATGTGTGGAGCTGGGGAGTCAGCGGACCCCTCGCACCTGAGTCACGTTTGTGTCAAAGGGAAGTCCCAGCAGCTACAACAATAAACAAATCGTGCTCTGCCTGATTAGAGCTGATTAAACCAATTACATGACATTGGATGATAATGTCCTTGAGCCAGGAGAGCTATTAATGTTGGAGGAGGTTCATCGTGACCACCTAATGCCATTGAAAGGACTGGGCAAGCTTTAAGTGTGCTGAGTGTCCTGGATGACTCATTCCCTGATGTGTCATCATAGGCATGATTCGATGGCGGCACATGATGCACAGTGCTTTGTCCATGCAGATGGCGAACACTCATGGCAGAACAGGCTGTTGTCGTTCTCTCTCTGTTGGCCTACAGATAATTGTCACAGAAGGCCACGGCTACAGTCTGAAGAAGTGGGATATTTCCATACTTGAAAGCACACAGCCTAAATTGGTCCGACCCTGAGCCGAGCTGCTTTTGTTTTCACACTCCTACAAACACATACAGCCTTCTGTGCTCTGTGGCATTCGGTGCCAGAGCAAACTTACACTAGTTAGAAGCCTTACTCACACTTAAACACGTACATGTTCGATCTTATACAATATCAGGATATGGGGACATACATACAGTATATCTAACATATATATACTGTATGCTAATCACCCATAACATTAGCACCACCTGCTTCCACAACAAATTCAAGACATGGACTCCACAAGACCTCTAAAGGCCTCCTGTAAGTTGTGAGGCAGGGCCTTCTTAGATCAGAGCCATGATGGCCGTGTCAACTTTTCGCTGGTTGCCCTTTCTTGGGCCACTTTTAGTAGGTACTCACCATAACATAGTCGAACCCTTGAAATATAAAAAGAAAGGGGGGTCCCATTACATCCATGCAAGACCTAGTAGACCTTCAAAACCACCTCCATCAAATAAACAGCACTTTTAACAGCATTTATCTTTGAAAGACAGTAGACAACAAATCTCCATTCTCAAAAAATCTCCATTTAAAAAAAGATGTCTCTGTCCTTCCTTTGTGAGAGGAAGACTCTGTGGGTCAGAAAGGTTGTGAAGGTCATTTTTAAATGAAACCACTAAAGCTGCAGGTGTTTTCAGGACAATGAATGGACCAGCCCGGAGTCCAGACCTCGACATCATTGAACGTGTTTAAGATGACTTGAACTGACTGAACTGTAGATAGGAACACTGACATCAAGCCCAACTGCTGACATTCACAACTCAGTATTGCGTATACAGCTTGTATAATCCTCTCTGGGAAGCACTGCCAATGGAATAGGATGCTCTGGCTCAGCAGCACATGAGGCCAAATGCTGGCCAGACGAATATAAAGCCCCCAGCACTGGGCCGTGGAGCACTGAAGGAGTGAGCCAATGCCTCTGAGATGAGTTGGAGAGGAGTGGCATTTCTGATCCAGAACTAATCAACCAGAACTCTTCAGTGTCAATCAAATTCTTATAGCAGCATTCTTAAAACATTATTAACCTTCTTAAAAAGTATAGGCCACACTGTAAAATCTAATTACTTAAAAAAAACATGCAAACATATTTCCTTAAAAAAATGTGGATAGGTATAAGTAACTACTCAGTGTTTCTCATATGGTTTACTGGTTTACTCACACTGAGTTTAAAAAAGAAAAAAAATGTGATTAGAGTCCTAATAATTTATTGTGTATGTACATCTGACTTGGTATAGACTTCTCTCTATTACTGTTTTAAACAACTCACATTTCAAGTGAAATCAACTGTGTGTACGTTCCAAATAACACAATTATTTAAGTTAGGCCAAATAATGTGACATGTCCTGAAATGTAGAATTTGTCAGTTGTCAGTTGTATTTACATGAGCAGCAAACCAATTCACTTGTTAAAACCATTCAAACCGATTGCCTTAAACAGACCATGAAGCCAGTGTAACTCGTGTAACTTCACACATTCATGGCAACGTAAAATCTGATAAGTTAAGTGAACTCAAATCAATTTGAGCTGAAGTAACACCCTGAACTGAGCACAAACGATGCACCTGTTAAGTGCAGTTAAATGAATGAAGTGAGTTGCTCTATGTAACTCTATGAAAGTTGGCATCACTCACATTCAAGTCAAGTCAAGTCAAGTGGGCTTTTATTGTCATTTCAACTACATACAGAGTACACAGTGAAACGAAACACCGTTCCTCCAGGACCATGGTGCAACATAGACACAGTGCATAGAGAACACAAGTGCAGCACAATACAAGTGCAGACAGACAACACAACACAGTACAGACAGAGAATAATAAATAATTTAGGGGTAGTGTGCAAATTATGCAGTGTGCAATAAATATTGAGTCCAGTGAGGTGGTAAAGTTAATAGTGCAAAATGCTTCCCATATTGTCTGGGTTCAGTCTCTGGAGCTGAGAAGTCTGATGGCTTGTGGGAAGAAGCTATTGCAGAGTCTGGTCGTGTTGGACCGGATGCTGCGGTACCTTCTTCCTGATGGCAGGAGGGAGAACAGTCTGTGTGAAGGGTGGGTGGAGTCATCCACAATGCTGGTTGCTTTGCGGATGCAGCGGGCAGTGTAAATGTCCATGACGGAGGGGAGAGAGACTCCGATGATCCTCTCAGCTGACCTTAGGACCTTCACAATTAGGAATAGTTGCTTCTGCACTGTAAACCCACCAGCTGTTTGAACTCAACGGTATGTTCCCACACTTTACTCAACCGTTTGAGTTAGGTGAACATTTGTGGTTATTTTATATTTTCAACTGGAATCTTTGAGTTAAATCGGTTGCCATTGGCAACTGGTCAGTGATTGGCCCATGCAAGTTTAAAAACTGCATTTTATGTTGGATTTAACCATTTCTGAACTCAGTTCCGTGTGACGGAGTCAGCTGTGCTGTTTTAATATGATGCACCTTGTAATGTTTTCCTTTCAAATTCTTCTGTTTTCTTTTTCTTTTTCTTTTTTTCCAATTTCTTTCATTTTGCTTTCAAACTCTGGTCATTATTGCCCTTCAAATATAGAAAAACTGAACTACACACACACACATACATACATACACACAGCACATACTTTGCTGTAGGTCCCAGTAATAGCTTGCTCTATTACCCTGGATCTGGCTAATACTACCATCATGCTTATTGCAGATGATCTCTCCCTTAGGCGACTAAGCTGCCCCTCTGAAATGAGTCCACTCGAGAAGAAGGCTTCAAATTCACCAGGCTGCCTGGTGTTGGTGGCCTTTTAATTCAGGCAGCAAGAATGTGGTCATTATCAGCGCAGCGAGTCAAGTCTGGAGGGCGGCCCAGGTGTGTTTACAGTAATAGATCTAAGATGGGACAGGCAATTGGGCTCTGTTTCCTGTCTCTGCTCCAGGTGTAATCCCCCCTACTCATAACAATTAAGTGCTTAGGCCTGTGTGTTTGACCTGAGACCCATTCTGCATTATGACTCATTACCACTGTCAGGAAGACTGCGCTCTGTCTGCATGCTAATGCTGCTGCAGCACACTACAGCATGCGCTCTGCGTTCTCTTTCAGCTGCCATATGAAAGCAAAGGTCGTTCACTCTCAATAAGATAACCGTATATCAGCCATATGCTTATAGGAAGTTCTGAAAGGACTTTGTTTGTAGAACAAATTGTCTTGTGAGCTCCACGAAGCCCAACATCTGTTAAATACTGTGTGCTTCTAGCTGAAATGATGTGGAATAATTGTGCAGGAGGTGTTATTTACAGCAATGGAAGCACGTCTAATCATGCATGAGCTCGGCAGCCAGCATAATGCCCACCCACATGCTGTCGAGTACATCATTCCTATAGGATTCGTCTAAAAGGCAGCCAAAAGCAACCGGTAAACAAAAGTTAACTATCCTGGTTTTCTTGGTGGATCTAATGCTGGAGGTGCTTTATTAGGAAGACTACACTAATACCACACACTAACAGCCTCAATTCCTTATGGCATGGATTCCACAGGATGTTGGAAACACTCCTTTGAGGTTCTGGTCCATGCAGACCCCCCCCCCCCCCCCCCCCCGCAATGCCTTTCATGCTGGACATTCATCTCCCATTCCACCATCCCAAAAGTGTTTTACTGGATTCAGATCAAGTCACTGGGGAGCCCACTGAAGACCACTGAACTCACTGTCATGTTCATGAGGCCAGTTTAAGAGACTTTTGCTATGTGAGATGGTGCATCGTCATGGTGGGAGGAGCCGTTAGAAGATCGGCAAATTGTGGTCATGAAGGGATGCACATGGTCAGCAACAATACTCAATGCTGTGGCATTTAAGCCATGATTGATTGGGACTAACAGCATCACAACACCATTTCAAAGCCGCCTCCACCCTCCAGCCTGGACTGGGCCAAATTCTAACCCTACCATCTGTGAGCCTCAGCAGAAATCAAGACGGACCAGACCAGACCCAGCTTTTCAAGTCTTTAACTGGCCAGTTTTGCTGAGCCACTGCAGCCTCAGCTTTCTATTCTTAGCTGACAGTAGTGGAAACCAGTGTAGTCTTCTGCTGATGTAGACCATCCACCTCAAGGCTGGATGTGTTGCTGTGCCTTCTGGGATGCTTTTCTGCTCACCACAATTGTACAGAGTAATTATCTGAGTTACTGCAGACCTTCCAACCAGTCAAGGTCATTCGTCGTTGACCTTTATGCCCAACAAGGTGCTTCTGTCTGCAGAACTGCTGCTCCCATTCAGAATCATCCCATCCTGAGGGTTGATATGAATGTCACCTGAAGCTGCTGGGCCATATCTGTATGACTGTATACCACATGATTGGCTGGTTAGAAAGGTACAAGATTTCTTAATAAACAGCTTACATTTTCACAAAAAAAAACCCTGCATCTGTCCAAATGTTTGTGGACACCCCTTCAAATGAACGCATTTAGCTACTTTAAAGTGCACCCACAGTGTACAGTCTATACTAACCCCTTTGCTGCAATCTTTTAAATGAGGGAGTAGAGTGCAGTCCAATCTGGACAAGGCCACAGATGGCCCTAAACAAAGGAAGCAGCCGTGATCAGCTCATCTACTCTCATTTTACTTGCAGTCACTCAGCACTTGTATTTGTAATTACTTACACGCAGCATTCATTATCAGTGTCTGGCTATGAGCCTCGTGGGTGTTCCTCCTGCTACCAGCAATAAAAACAGTACTCCCATTATCATCAGTGTCCGCCAAGCCAGATCCACCGAGATGACCAGAAGAGTTTACACCACGCTGTAGTGGAATCAGTCCAGAAGGCGGAGTTGGAGTCAATCTGTAATCATCCACTGTTAGTTTTCTTTCTAAATGACGGCGTGAAGGAGTGAGTAGCGGTGATCGATGTGAACAGAGAGCGGACTCAGCAGTGTGGCATTGTGGGATCTGGAGAAGTTTACACAGCAGGATCATTGGAGGTGTGTAACGCTAAGCGCCTGGCGAAGAGATTTGATTTGAATGCTGTACCCACTCCTTAAACAAGACATTTACACACTCCACTTAAAAGCTACTCAAGCAGCACTTAACAGCTCCTGGGAGAGTAGGGCAGTCATTTAGAAGATTTCAGTAAAAGTGGCAGTGTAGACGTACTGTAGATGTACAACATAAATCCAACAGAATTACAGCACAACTGGAGAAAGGTAGAGCAAAATAAGGGCTTAGCTTTCTATAGGATGGTAAGAAAACAAGACTAGGCAAGCCTAGTTTTGCTGGACCGCCAGTGGCTGCACAGAAGCATCAATGGCTTTTCAATTTGGGGGGGGATTGGGGCCACAATATTGGCTCTTTATTGTTAAAAAGGATCTGCGGCATAACGGGCTCACATCTGGCCCTCAGAGGCTTAAGATGTAGACCACATATTTAGTAGTTTTGAGATGTGAAGGGTCCAGGTCCATGGCTTGTGACAAACACCATGGTAGCGATGCAGGACGAGGCTGGCAGCCAGTGTCGAAACAATGCTGATGATGCTACAGGAATGAAAACACAGTGGTAGCAATGCTAACACCACGATAGCGATGCTGGGTGAGGCCGGCAGCTGACACAGTACCGAGTACCAAGTACTGAAGCTATCACCACAACAGAAATGCTGGGCAAGCCAGTGCAGTAGTGGGGTTTGATGGTGCGACCGTGATATAAACACAGTGCTAGCGATGCTATTGCCATGGTTGCAATGCAAATGACGAAGTTCTACCACACCATGATTAAGTTCTACTACACCATGATTAATATATATTGATTATGATCAGAGCAGTTCAAGTCTTGGTTCCTCCCAAGGTTTCTTCCTCCAGCTCTGAGGGAGGTTTTCCTTGCCACTGTTGCCGTTGGCTGCTCACTGGGGGTCTTGGATCCTTCATGTCTTCTATCTCTACAGACTTTGACACACACATTAATACCACAGTAAGTCTTCGCACCACTTCCCTTTACAATAATATTTAAAGCAAGGAGACCCAACCTCAGCTTACCCAAGATCACATCTCCTCTCAGCAGCACATGTACTTGTTAGCTATGTGGCTAAATGTAGTCCTCAGACCGTCAGTATGAGAAAATGATTTTTTTATTATTATTATCAGTCTCTCACTGCCTCCCTCAGCCAGTCAGTAAGCAAAATGACCTCTCTGAGGGCCGTCCTAAACTGTGAAGGTCGAGAAAGGATCGTTCCTTCACTCCTGGAGGACACCAGCTGGTGCTGAGACACATAAGGGACGAAAGCTGTAAGATGAGACAGGGTAAGACTTGGGTTAGAGTGTGCTCACCATATACACTATATGTCCAAATGTTTGTGGACACCCCTTCTAATGAATGCACACACACAGCTTGTTTATTTCCTGTATTAAAATGTATTGCCCATAGAATAGGACTCTCTGGAGCAGATGAACATGAACCTGTTGGCACCATGCCTAATGCCAGGCCTGGGCTAGAGGGGTGTAAAGCCCCCCAGTATTAAGCTGTGGGAAGCAATTTTTTAATATCCTTGTTTTTGGAGGAAATAATGATGAGCAGGTCAATACTTTTGTCCATATAGTATATATTAATCTTGTATAAACTGTTTATACAACAAGTTACCTCAGCTCTGATTGGCTGCCTTGTATTGTGATTCATTCAAAAAGCAATCTGGGCTAAAACACACATTAGTTCATAACCTAAAAAAAACCCAATGAATTTGAGTTTTTGCAAGGTATGGAGTGTATGGGGTGATGAGTGGACGATATGGTCTAAAAAACATTGATGAAGGTCAGAATCTTCATAAAACTGTGTAGAATTTCCTCCTTAAGAAGGGCTGGTGAATAAGGCCCAGTGTTTATATCAACACTTATTTCCAGACCGTTTAAACCTCAAACCCCCCGGCCCCCGCCCCCCATGTTGTTATTGAATAATAATCCTTGAAATGTGAACATACAAAAGAAGCTTGTGGGCAAAGGCAAAAAGCTCCAGGTTAAACCATTTAGCAGTTTTCCAGCACGTTCCTCTAGGCCAAGGGTGGGGAACTTTGGTCCCTGAGGGCCAAATTCCTGGATAGTTTTGTCCTTTTCTTGCTCAGGCACACCTGATTCAGCTTAGTCGTTAATTGCCAGGTTTAGGAGGTGTGTTAGAGCAGGGAAATCAGCGAACTGTACTGGGTTTCAACTCTCAATTCCCCACCCCTGCTCTAAGCACACTAGTTTAACGACAGAACAGAACCTCTTTATTTCTCTTGATTTTAAGGTGGATTAAAACTGGCTCTTAGAAGGAATATTTGGTAGTGATACAAGAAACTGTAAGAAAATGTTTTTTTTCCAGTAAATGTAACAATATTTTCCCTGTAATTGTTTTCTTTGGATTTTTTTTGTCAAATTAAACTGTTTATTAAAATGTGTTGTGTGCTTTTACAAGAAAATTACAGATAAGTGGAATATATCAATAAAAATACTTTTTTATTTTATTTTTTAGGTTGTATGTGTAATTTTAACAAAATTAACTGTAAAATAAAAAGTATTTTTATGAATAGAAGTAATTGTATTTTCTGTAATTATATGCTAATCTATGCAAGAACATATGTGACTAAAGACACATGAGTGCTCCCATGTTGCTTTGGTTGCCTTTGGAATTTCTATGTTGTTCAAAACAACTAACTCGAAACTTTTAGTAGTGGTTCTGTTTATCATTATTATTTTTGTGTAGTTTATGGTCTAAGAGACATTTTGGTATGATTGGCTGTGTGTTTTGGGCAAGTAATAACCATAAGTTATAACTGTCATAATGGCAACTAAGCTAATAGCCAAAAAGGCAAGGTATAGCCTATATAGGTATTTTATTTTATTTTATTTTATTTTATTTTTTGAGGGGTGTCAGTATGGTCTACTCTCTTCTTTTATTTGTCACGTGTATTCAAATAAAAAAAACTACAAATTATCATTATTGATCATTTTCATCTAACAGTACTTTTCATTTTTTTGACAGACAGAACATTTCTGCAAATAAATGGTAACTTTCTTGTAGCAGGAAAAAGTACAAAAAAAAGGTAAGCCCAGATAATTACCTCTTCTTTAGCATATTCACACGAGAAAACTGTTTCCGAATCCTACTTTTATCCATATGGAACAAGTCACACTCATGCAGACTCGTAAAAACCTAAAAATAAAACATCAGAACAAGCTTCTTTATATTATCAGGCAGTATTCATTAATTTTTTAATTTTTTATTATTTTAAACACACGTCTGGCCGTCAGACACAGCACTGAATGAGAATTCTAAATAAAGCAAAAAACAGCATGGGACTTTTCAATGATTTGGATATCTGGAGTGGACATGTTCCCATGACTAATTCACTGGCCACAACTGAAACTTCCAGCACAAAGAGATGGCCATGTCTCCCAGCCTGACACAAAAAAACAAGCACACATTATAGAGATTCTGCAGCAAATCTGGGTTATCAGAAGAATAGTCTGATCATCTTCCATAAACACATGAACAATAGGACGGCTTGGGACGCATTGTTCTTATTAGGATGGAGCCGTAACAATGGCTATGAGTACGAAGTTGATTTTGGATGGAATATAATAATAATGTGAGCGGTGGGGAATGAGACCCCACATGATGGACTGAAAGGACCGTATTCTTGGTCAGATTCAGTGCCCAGAGATGTACAGAATGACCTTAACACAAACTCAAGTACAAGTGATGCTTCTTCAGTGAAAAAGTAATTGACTGATATACAAACTGATGATTATTAGGCTTTATTTTTATAGATTTTTGGTACTCCGTCTCCCCCTTTGGTCTGAATTAGAACATTAAGAGAAGTCAGAATCACAAATCGCTACAGATGCCGTTACCAGTGTGACACAAACTGAACATATCCCTAAAAATATGGCCAGAAGTAAAAGTCATGATCTGAAAATACTCAAATAATCGCAGTACAACAGCTGAAGCAGAGACCATCCCCTCTCTGCTGGACAGTCCAGCTCACGAACAGCTTTGGCTGCTAGCTGGTTTTGAATGGCCTAAGCTGGCCTCTGATGGTCAAGGTGGTTAAAAAGCTGGTCATCCAGGACAAAAACACACGTCATGCTGGTAAGTCAGTTGGTTTACCAGCAAAGTGTATTTTGCATTTGATTTTGGTCATTTTTGGTCATGCTGATCTTTCTGGTTGGCCAGCTTGGTGATGCTGGTCATGCTGAATAATGATTTATTAATTTAATTGAATAATAAAGAATATTAAGGAGCTAAAGCCAACTAAAACTGACCTAGCAATGCCCCTGCCATACGGCATGTAGGCTATGTTAGGCTACAAAAAGTGCCGTACCTAGTGACACTTACTCAGTTATAGTTCATATTTGGTGGACTTGTACCTGCCTGTATATTTTCAAATGATAATAGTTTTTCTTCCAGCCCAGTCCAGGTCCATCTTTATCTATGTAGCTGCTTTTGTGAGTGTGTGTACCCATGTGCACATCTGATCTGTAGAAAAATGCAGATGAATATGCAGATATTCAGTATATTAGAATATATGGAATTCCCTTGTATCCATGATATGTGTAACAATATATAATATAATTTAACAATATATGAAAGAAGATATATATATATATATCTTCTATCATATATTGTAATATATGTAATATACAGGCCTGGACCACTTAATGCCAAAACATGAAAGCTGACTGTAGTGATTTTTGGATGCTGTCAAAGTTTAAATATTAGTACTGTGTTGTTTAAATTTGAATAATAACTTCTTTGCATTATAATTATTATAATAGTTTATTTGCATTATTTGAGCATTACATACATTGCATTACCTATAATTAACTAAAACTATACTATACTATAATTAAAATGTACTATACTTGATATGTATAATTGATATGTTTACTATGTGTATATGTGCATATAGGTGTTTACCTACCAGTATACATATATAATATGTATAATATGTATATATAGGATCCATTTATTATGCATGTCATATATATATATAACATATGTATATGTATATATTTTGAAATATATGCCCAATCCTTTATGATTTATGTGCATAAATGACCATGTGTCATATATCTGACTCCTTTCTTTATGTTATGGGACTATTAGTTCACCTTATACTTTCATTAGAATTATATCAAAGCAAAACTCCATCCAAAACAATATGACCACCACACTAGCTTCATAATATCCAATAGTTCTGCTGCAGTTCAACAGGAAACTCTTAAGGGACTTTTTCCAGCACTATTTCCCTCAACTAACTACACTCTCCCTTAGGCTTCAGAGTTAGGCTCCTCTGCCCACCTCCTGCTGCCCCTCCTGCAGTTCAGCTCAGAGATAAAGCCGTGGCTGCCTGTAGGAGTCACTAAGCCTCCTCCCCCGTTTCCATTTCCGCTTCCAGTCAAGTCCTGCTGTCCCGCTGAACTCGGGGAGGGTTTGGGGACTGCCTGCGCTTCAGAGCTGGGGTTTGTGAGGAGCTGCTGCTGTTTGCCTTGTGGAGCACACACACACACACACACACACACTGAGGGAGAAGGTAGAGCCTCCTCGACTGGGTTGGCGAACTGTATGGAAGTCAGAGAGACGGCAGTGGCTGGTTCTGGCTCGGTTCGACAGACACTTTCTCTACAGTCTCTTTGAGGTGGACTTACAACCGAGCAGGTAAACTTTCGTCTCAGCCCGGTTCCTCACTGTCCAGGTCCGTGGTGATCAGTTCTGCGGAGGTTCTGCGGAGGTTCTGCTCAGGGGAGCAAGTTGAGCTAAACTTTGGGTTACCTTCGCTTTGGGGTCCAGAGTCTGACTCCAGATCTGGAGGTGAGGGTCTCAGGTTCTCACAGATGTTTGGGCAGAATGCTATAATGCTATAATAATGTTATAACTTGCCAGCTACAGTGTTTATTTATATATAAATAAATGTTAGATATTGTTTTATATATTATATTATATTATATTATATATAATAACAATATACTACACCAGTACACACACACACACTATATATATATATATATATATATATATATATATATATTTATAATGTGTGTGTGTGTGTGTGTGTGTGTATTTCATGTATATGTACATGTATTTCCACACCAGTAAATATATTTATGTTCCATATATCATGCCATTATAATGGCCAGTATGTGCCCAGTGTATGACTTACACATATGTATATTAAAATATGTATAATAAAATGAATATATATATGAAAAAATCTAATATATATAACAAAAAAATATATAATAAGATGCATTGTATATATATGTATGTATATATTATATATATATAATATATACATATTAATATCATATATAATATATGTTTTATATATATATATATATATATATATATATATATATATATAATTACCATAGTTTACTACAGGATAGTACACTAGCACAATATATGGAACACACATATATATGTATTGGTATGTTGTTCATGTGTGATAAATAGACCAATAGAATGAATTGAAATGCAGAATGACTTGAAATACAGTGTAATGTTCTAATATAAAGTTGCATATATGGCAAAAATATATGTCCCATGTTTAAAAATTATGTATATGTAACATATATTGTGTATATGTTGTATATGAAGAAATGACATATATTCCAATATACTTGATATATTTGAAATCTAAATATTGCTGTATACCAGATTCCTGTATGGGATACTAGTAGCAGACTAGTCTATGGCAGCGATACAGGTACAGTCTACAGTCTATTCTCCAGCATTACAATAGAATAGTGTGTTTGTGTGCTTTCTGCTTGTCATGCCTTACCAGACTGTTTAATCATGAGTGACTCAGAGCAAAACCCCAAACTCATGGTGAGGAATGTATGAGCACATGGACAGACATGAGGTATGTGAGGAATTAAAACACGCATTCTCAGCACTTTGAGAGGCAACAGCTGAGTAACGATCGGTATAAAGAATGTGACGAGAGACGTGATGTTGTCTGTTGCTCTCTGTTGTCTCTGCAGCCATTAGTTCTAAGGCCAGCTGTGGGTCTTAGTGTATCTACCCAATATGTGGCTATTTTGTCGCTTTGGGGTTCTTTGCGCTGGTTTTGGAGATGAGGATCATGCCCTCGTTTGGAGAATTGTACCAGTTATTGCTAAACTTGTCCTGTAAAACTGGAATGCTGCCTTGACGTCATGGTAGTTTTGAAACTTGTTGAATTAGGGACTCGCGCCTGCTGTTTTTCAGTGTGTGGACTTCAGTCAGATCTATACAACACAATATCAGCGGAGGCTCCTGGTAGTTGATGAGTTGTAAATCAGTGTTGCTTTGATTCTTTACTTGCTGGCTAATTAACATTTTGCTATGGATTTTATGTCTTAAGCTTATTATATAATAGGAACCTTTAGGGGTTCGTCAATTTAAAACTGTGGAGGAATCTCTTACGGTGCTTTGAGGAACCTTTAAGGGACCCTTTTCCTCTTGAAGTGCTTCCTCCAAACCTCCAAAAGTTCCTCAAGTTCCTCAAAGGGCGTAAACGACGTGTACCTTTAGTAATAGAGGCAGAATTCCCAATTCCTAATATTCAGTCTTGGTCCAGGGCTGAAAATGTGCCCATATTTTATGAATTGAGTGCTTATTATTATAATTTTAAAATAATTTTAAAATTATTATTATGTTTTACATATACATACCTTATTATTAATATTTTGCTCTGTGTGGTTTAGCAACACAAGTCTTTTCTCCATCGTAGTCCAGTTCCAGAGTGGACTATGTTTTTTTAGAAAGGAGCTTGAACCTCGCTTATCTAATCCTGACCCCGCATTCCTGTTAGCCTTCCTGCTTGGAGCAGGTTACTGCCCTTTCTGGCCTTCCACTGGGGGAAATCGCTGTCAGCTTCCTGCCTCTGTTCTGAACTATGTAAGGTGGCACGTGTGAGGAGCTTTCAGCTGGATGAACCTTTTCCACTGACTGCTGCGTGTCGCCCCTGCTTCAAAAGAGTGCGGCCTGCCATTACACTCGCCACACCCAGTGCTGAACTCAATCAAATCAAACCCCTCAGCTGGTTCTCATTGTTTCTCTACTCTTGAATTGGCTTCTTCAAGGGGCTGAACGAAGCCAGCATGTGCCGCTAAAGCTCAACACAGCAAACATCCTACTTAACGCATGTTGTGGCAGTGAAAAGCAGCAGCAGTACACGGCCCTTCACACTGTTTATAGCATCGGTGGGTCGCACTCATCATGGCCATTACTCCGCTTTTCCACCCTGATGTTCATGAACGTTCCCTTTTTTCTCTGTGGTCGGCTGTGTGAGTGCACACACGCACGCACACACACACACACACACACATACACACACACACACACACACATACACACTGATCCTGTGCCTGAGGCCCACAATGACCGAGTTGTGTGTTAAATCAACAGTTTTGTTCTCCCTTTGACCTCATTGGCGCAGGCCCGCAGTGCCAGGCTGCTCAGTGCAGGCAGTGAGCTCTGGCCACTGGCAGGAACAAGAGTGGCTCTGTGTCTTTGGGAGTGGACTGGACATTTCTGGCCGGCCAGCGCGCTGGCTGTGACTGAGCAGAAATCGAGAACACCGCATGACATAAGCTGCCACACTTGCATCACAGATCGCTGTCATACAGCACAGCACAGCACATCATACCACAGCACAGCACAGCACAGCACAGCACAGCACAGCACAGCACAGTGCCTGTCAAGGTGGCTTACGTCACAGACAGTCACAGAGAGTGAGGTGAAGAGGTTTGCTTTATATCATTCATTTTAAATAGGTAGAGGATAATATTGTTGGCTTCACACACAAACCTGTATCTCCATTTTTCATTTTCTGACATTATTTAAATCTTACATCGGGTCCATATTTCATTATGATGGACCAATAGAAATGCTTCAAAATGACTTGAAAGTACTTACATTAAAAGCAGTGTTAATTTTGGCAGGTTTTGATTTAGGTTTAGTCTTTTGACTATTATACTTTTTGCATATTAGTTTTAGTGAGATTTAAGTAATTTAGTTATTGTTATTATTATTTGTAGTATTTTTGTTTTTATTAGTATAAATTTTTTGTATGTAATTTAGTGATTCTTTGTTATTGAAACTTTCTTAAATAAAAAACATTTTGTCTAATATATATTTAGACAATACACACACACACACATGTGTATATATATATATATATATATATGTGTGTGTGTGTGTGTATTGTATATATATATATATATAGTTTTTTGCATTATGGTGCTCCATTCAACACATCTAGGATAAGTTGGAGAGTTGGGCATGATAAGGTGGGGTGGTGCTCAACCATCATCCTGACCTCACTAACACTCTTGTGCCTGAATGCAATCAAATCCTCACAGCAATACTCCTCCAAAATCTAGTAGAAAGCCTTCTTCCTTGGACAGTAGAGACAGCTGCTCCAACAATACCCTTGATACCTCAGAAGAAACAAAGAATGAGCATGTGTCCCAAAACCTTTGTCCATATTGTGTATATAGGTAGGGGGCAGTGGATGAAGAACAAGAGATCTGGAGTACACAGGGGGAAAAAGTGATGATTTTACTTTATGAATGATGAATAATATTAATAATATTTATTACATCAACACGAGTATTACCAAACCTACGACAAAAATGATGCAGTATATTTATGTAATTAATGATTTGAACGATTATGAATTTGAATTAGGTATATTCAGTCCAGTCTGAGAGCATATACTGGGAGCAGATAATGAACAACCCCATTTAGGGTCCAGTTAGAATATTAGACTATCCAATTACTTGTCCCTAGCTATGTTATAACTGTACATGAAAAAATAAAAAATCACCATAGCGATTCTGGTCACTGCATCACGAGACTCGGAGCAGGCCGAGAATGCTGGCTCTGCGCTCAGGCATCCTGTAAGACGATATCGGGGTTTTACGGTGGGTGGTCAAGCGCAGTGGAACAGGAGATTACTAAATTCATAATCTGCACCCTCTCTCATGCTGTGGAGTGTTATGCATGTCTGTAATGTAAGCTCACATCTATAAGGCAAGCACATACTGCAGCTATATTTTAACACCTCGACTGGACCACATGCTGGGCTTTACTGTCTCTTCTATTTTGGAGGCAGCTTTGGAAGTTGTCTGCAAGAACTGTGGACATCAAGAAAAGCCATTCAACAACAAAAAAAGCCCTATAAACCCTATCCGTACAGACAAAACCGGCATGGTGTCCAGAAGAATGGAGGTTTCCTGTTGTTTCACTTGCTGCAGGGTGATTTTGTGTGTGTGAGTGTGTGTTTTATGGTACTGCGTTGTTGCCGAGTGTGCCCAATGCACAACAGTTGGCTGTAGGTTTTACCATGTCTTTGCGGAGATGCTAAGTAACTTTTCATCGTGCTTGAACGCCTGCAAGTGTAATGTCTTGCAGATTCCTAATTCGGTATTGTCCTTGTTTCAGCTTTAGTCTCGCTACTTTTGTGGGTTCTAAGGCTTGTCCTGGAGTACGTTTTCCTGTTAGTGTTCAGGACCAGGCTTTAGCTCTTCCAGGCAATCAAACTCAGCGTAGCTTCTTCGTATCTCTGAAACGGATCTTCGTATGAACTTGAACATGCAGTACAGTGCATGCAAATCCCAGCAGTAAGTGTGTTTTGCCTGCAACCACCTGTGTAGAACCCCCATCCCCTCCCCCACCCCGTGACACCAAAACAAACCTGACCCGTCAAGACATGCACTCCACAAGACCTCTGGCGGTGTCCTGTTGTTTCTGGCACCAAGGCCTCAGCAGCAGATCCTTTAACTTCTATAGGTTGAGAGGTGAGGTTTCCATGGGTTGCTTCAATAAGCCTTGGGTGCCCATCACCCTGGTGCCAGTTCACTTGCAGTTGTCTTGCTTGGGCCTGACCACTGCATATCAGGAACACCCACAAGACCTGCCTGATACCTGTTTTGGAGATGCTTTGACTCCGTTGTCTACCGTCACATTTTGGCTCTTGTCAAAGTGGCTGAGACCTTTATGCTTAGCCAATTGTCCCACTGCCTAACGTCTAGATCCCGCCCCTTTGACAGATGCCGTTGGAACCAGACAGTCAGTGTTCCTAACTTCTCATGTCAGTGGTTTTAATGTTATGGCTGATATATATGTATAGTATATTGTGATATGCATATTTGTAACCCATAAAAAAAGAAAAAATATATACACTATGTCTAAAGTTTGTGGACACTTGTTCCAATGAATTTCAATGAATTTCCAAAGAAGTTGCACCCATTTCTGACACAGGTGTGCAAATGCAGACAGCCACAGCTTGTCTAACTTTGTAGAGAAGTATTGCCAATAGAATAGGACATGAACCTATTGGCATCACCCTGTCTAATGCCAGGCTTGGGTTAGAGGGGTATAACACCTCCCAGCATTGAGCTGTGGAGCAGTGGAGGAACTGTGCTCTGTGTTGGAATGATGGTCGGTGCTCCCTCCAATACTTTTGGGATGAGATTGTGTAGTGAAGGAGGGGACTCCACAAGTATCAGATACTCCCTAGTAGTAGTGGTCACACTGCTGAATAGCGTTTTACCCCAGGCTGGAATATTCTGTACACGGAAATCCTACATGAAATTGGCTCTGCAGTACTTTGTTGTTTTTTTCTGTTGGGCATCCTGCTAGTAATTAAGAAGCCTTATCTGTACTGTCTCTAACCGGTCTGTCTCAGATTGAGTTTGGACTGCGTGGGTATTTGCTGCTCACATTGTTTGCTATCAGGGGATGACGCTAAGCTCGGGGGTAGGAAATGGGTGGGCAATCAAAACAAGCAGGGATTTTGCAATTTCACCCCACTGTTTTCTTAGGCTTTATTAGAATCTGGATGAAACTTTAAGACGTTACAAATGTGCTGACCACATCATTTGATGAGTTACCATTCCAAACACAACTTTTTAATATATTGGAAAATGCCTAGGAGGTACAGCCAGGGGAAATAATTAGGACACCCCATGCAAACCTGTCTTTTTTAGCATATTTAAACATCTGGACATTTGATTTTCATGTGCACAGTGCTAAGAGATGGAGGTCATATAAAAATACTGAAGAAATGTCTTAAAAATCATCTATTAATCATGTAATTAATAGAAATGCAGCTTCCCTGTGAGGAATCAGTTGGAACACCCCCACATTTGTTACTACTTATCCTCACAATCAGAATCAGGTGCAGAACATCAGCTGCAGGTGATCAGAACATGGTTAGAGAGGATTCTGGAGGAGTCTGTCTTATTTAAACCTCAGACATTTAGTCTGGTTGGCTCCTGATTGTTGAAGTGAGTGGTGAAAATCACCATGGGCAGATCCAGAGAGCTCTCTGATGCCTTCAGAAAGAAGGTTGTATATGCAGAGAGTCTGGGAAGGGGTTTGAAAAGATCTCAGAACAGTTAGAAATCAGCCGTTCCAGCCGTTCTTACTGACAGTCCAGTAAGTCATTTACAAGTTGAGAACATTTAAAACAATTGCCTACATGGTCAGGTCAGGCCGTCCTAGCAAGTTCAGCCCAAGAGCAGACCACGAGATCCGTGAAGAAGTCTCCAACCACCCTAAAGTGTCATCACGGGACCTACAGGTAGCTCCTTGCCACAGTTTGGAGCAGTGGAACTGTGTTCTCTGGAATGATGCTTGGTGTTCTATCAAATGCTGTTGATATAAGTTGGGGAGTTGGGGATGATGAGGTGAGTGGTGATCATTTAAACATCCTGACCTCACTAATGCCCCTGTCACTGAGTTCATTCAAATTCCAGGGAAATGCTAGAGGAACGCCCTCCCTGGACAGTAGAGACAGTTGCTTTTGTAACTGTCTCTACTGAGGTGTCCAAATATTTTTGTCCATATAGTGTATGTAGCACACTCATTGTCTTAAACCAGGCTTGTTAGATGTCCTGTGAGCTGCTTCATGTCTTCGACACCCACAATGCAGTATGAGCATTTGTAATTCGGAACACATGCTTGTTCTGGTTATAGAGACGTGAGACTTTCATAGACCATTGAAGGCTTCCATCACATTATTTCATGACATGCATGAGCACTCTCTATAAAAGGAGATGGTTTATGGAGTGAAAATAAGATCATTATGGAAAGGCCATTGAACAATAAAAGCTGAGATATGCCCTCAAAGAGTGAAAGACCCCACAGTGCAGTTCTTCCCCTGTTTCTGCTCTGTACCCGTGCAGGTCGGAGCCGTGTGACAGCTTGTATAGAAGAAGAGTGCGGGAGTGCTTGAGGGCGTCACAGACAATAGAATAATTAAGCTAACTGAAACCAGACTCAGTAGAGTCTGTGGAGACCAGCCTGAGATGCACAGTATCTCAAAGTTAGGAGAACTTACTCAGACAACCGCTGAACTCTGACTACTTCTGTAGGAAGAAAGGTCAGGTCAGGTGGTTTTATCAAGATTGGAAGGCTGATCTTCAATTTTCATAGGCAGACTTTGATTCTGTGTTCTGTGATTTGCATATTTGTAGGACATAAACCCATAAAAAAAGAAAAAAACATAAACACTATATGTCCAAAAGTTTATGGACGCTTGGTCTAATGAATTTTTTCAGCTACTTTAAGTTGCACCCATTTCTGGCACAGCTTGTCTAACTCGAACTCCGTAGAGAAGTATTGCCAATAGAATAGGACTCTCTAGAGTGGATAAACATGAACCTATTGGCATCACCACGTCTAATTCCAGGCATGGGCTAGAGGGGTATAAAGTCCCCCAGCACTGAGCTGTGGAGCAGTGGAAGAATTGTGTTCTCTGGAATTATGGTCGGTGCTCCATCCTGTACTTTTGGGATGAGTTGGGGAGTTGGGATGAGGTTGGGTTCTGATCATCCAACACCCTGACCTCACTAACACTGTTGTTAATGCTGAATGCAATCAAATTCTTACAGCAGAGCTCTGTAATCTAGTACAAGGTATTTTCTTTGTGCAGTTGCTCCAGCAAAAGCAGGGTAAAGTCTTTTAAATTCTCTTGATTTTGGAAGAAACAAGGAATGAGGTGTCCAAATACATTTCTAGGAAACATCTTACCTTCACATTGTGTGGAGGTTCTTCAAACTTTTCAAAGGTTCTTCATACATCTTCAACATCTCAGTTCCCATCTTACAAGAATCAAATGCTCAAAGACTGATATCTCTGGCACCCTTTGGCAACTTCATGTAGAGCGTAGAGGAACCTCTTAGTTGGCAAATGAAGCATGGTTGTTTTCAGTAGTCAGCTGTGAAAAACATTCCTGCTGGGTCCTGAAGGGGTTTTGCCAGAGGAGTCTGGGAGTGGAATCTGGAATCTGCTTTTCAGGTTTAGACATGATCTTGAATCGGATCCTCCATGTCTTTCGTAACGGCATAAACACAATGATCTGAATCAGTGTTATTAAATCAGTGCTCCCAGACCAGTCTGTGCTGAGGTGCGCTGGATTAATAGCATTCAATATCATTCATTCAAATACAGCTAAGAAGTTACACTGTACTGACAAAAGTATTTGGACACTGGTTCATTGTTACTTACTAAAAAAAAGGCTTTCTACTAGAGAATCCTGTTCCACTTCTGCACAGCTCGCTGCTGGGGGGCTTTATACCTCTCTAGCCTATGCTTGGCATTAGATTCATATTGATCTGCTTCAGAGGATCCTATTCTATTGGCATTACTTTTGCATTCTACAGGGACTACACAAGCTGTGCGTGTGTGCATTTGCACATCAGTGTCAGCAATGGGTGCAACTTAAGTAGCTGAATGCATTCATTAGAGGGGGTGTCTGCAAGCCTGTCGTTTTTGCAGTTTTTTCACAATTTGACATACTGTGAATTTAACATTTGTTCTTTATATTATTCCACATATTATTGATGAATGGACCAATAGAAATGCTCCCAAATGACTTGGAAAAAAGTCTTTTTACATTGACTTCCATTGAATGTTTACAAGGTTTTTATCCTTCTTCTGTAAAGTTGGAATTTTGGAGAAACAAGGGTTTTGCATGACGATAATATGTTGAGCCTGGGAGGAAATCATGAAAACATTAATTTAGGGATCAGCCTGAATATTCAACTGTCAAACATCATGACTGTCAAAGTCTGCATCTGGCCAGGAGTTATGTAACACGTTAGGCTACCAAATAGACGTGATAGAGATGGCTCTATGGAGGCTCTGGGAATGAGCATTAGGGGCCAGATCTTCAGAAATCTCCCAGTATTCTGTTGTAGAATAATAGTGCCCTGTGCTTTTATCAGACTTTACAGAATACAGCCATAAAAGGAGCAAATTGGACATTTCTGTCCAGCAATATTAATGGCAAACAGCAAACTCAGTGCAGAGTACAGGGCCCTGGAGGGCCATCTTCGGTACCTGAATACACTTTTAACTAATGGCTCACAAGGGGAGCTCCTTGGCAAAGCACAGCCTTCACTCAGCTGCTTCTCTGCCCAGACCGTAGTCAAAAGCGCTTTTGTACGTGTGAAGAAAGCCTCGACTTCTTTAGGATAACTACCTCGCTGTGGCAATTAAACAACTGACTCAACATTTCCTCTGGTGTTTTAATGTTGCCCTGGGCCTCTTGAATGTAGAGCTGGAACCCTGCAATTGGCTACTGTACCATAGTGATAATTTGTCTGTGTGCTGAAAAAAAAACCCCAAAAAAACCCAGCCCGGCCGTCTACAGCTGGTCAAGCTGGCTAAGCTGGCTAGCATCTTAGCTCTTGACCAGCACAGGGTTAAGTTTGTGGTCTTAACCACACTTAACCTCACTAGTTCCATCAGTATGACTAAGCTAGCCAATCAGCATGACAATGCTGGTCAGCCAGCATTACCAGCTTGACCATGCCGATCCATTAGTTTTGCTAGCTTTATCAAACTAGACAACCAGCTTGACAGCCTGCATGACCAAGCTGGTCAACAGTCCTGACAACCACATTGGTTCAGGTTGGTTATGCTGACAAACCAGCTAGTCCATCAAGCTCTAATGAAAATGTATGATCATTATTAAAGGACAGTGTGTTATTAAGCTAAACTGGTCAGCCAGTTTAACCAGCTGCCCAAACAGTACATGATATGCTTTCACCTGGATGATCAGCAGAAGCTGGCCTAGATCTGGGTTTTTCAGCAGGGTGATGAACAATCATATTTCACTTACTATGTATGTAGAAGTATTTTTCTAATTGTGGCATTAGTATAAATGCCAGTTCTGATTGGCACAGATGCCACAGCCACCCATAACCAGGAGTCTCAAGGGGCATATTATAATATTGGCACCTTACCTCAGTCACCTGACCTCAACCCAACTGAACAGCTTTTCACTCAAGACAAAAATGAAGGTACAGAGACCCGAAAACAAGCAACAAGCAAGGCTTGCTGCAGTAAAGGCCTGGAAAAAAAAAAAAAAAACATCTCAAAGGAGGAGGCTGGTGTTCCTTTGTGTTCCAGACCACAGGTGGTCATTCAGGATTTGCATCCATGTGTTAAAAATAGTCTTGATGTGTAGAAGTGTTCATTTGTCCAATTACTTTTGAGCCTATTGAAAAATGGGAGAAAAATTCTACATCTTGATTGTTTCTTTTCAAATCATGGTGGTGCACTGTGGCAAATTTATGAACCCTGTGTCACTGTCCAAATACTTATGGATCCATCCAACTGTTTCAATCCAGTATTGGAAACTGAAATTGTAAGAAAAAGCCAGTGAGCTGTTCTGAGAACAGAGCATGTCTGAAGCTGTTTGTTTGGCAGCCATGTGGCCACGTCTGTCCCACTGATATAAACCATATTTGACACAGCTTTAATGCAGTCATTAGTGTATCTGAAGGCAGCAGAGAGCTCTTTGATTGCCTTGTGTGTCCCAGCCACAGCAGCAGCAGCAGCACGAGAGCAGGCCAGTGCTGGGTCATTTACAACGCAATCACACTAATTCATTCTCTAGGTTCTTTCCTGGATTGCATTACCGGATGCATTATTGAATACTCCCAAATTTGAGCTTTTTTCGTTCCAAGAAACCATTACAACCTTGACATTTAGAATAGCTGAATGATATTTACTCAGAAATGTGTCTTTATTAATAGCCTATTAAGAAAAGGGCAGTTTACATATAGCTGTCCTCAGGTGACCCGGGTCAGGTTGCATATTATTAGCTGGCGTGGAGATGAATGGATGCTTTTCCTGAAGTGTGTTCAGACTTGAAATGTCACTTCCACACTCTGCATGTTGCATTGCTCTATTTGGTGCACTTAAACCCTAATTTCCCTTTCCTTTATGTGAGTGTTTTCATTCAGACTGGGCCTGTGTGTGTGGGTGTGCCTCTTAGAATAGCAGCCTGAAGTGACCCACTGTCAGCACATATATTCAGGAGGCTAGCTCTGAGCTAGCATTTCCTCCCTATACAGCAAAAGTGATGTCAGCTTCAGGATGTTCTTGTCAAGTCTACGGGTAATTAGTTATCTTGGGTTATCTCTTCTACTGTAAGCTGGTATGTGAGACTGGATTTTGGTACTAAAATGTCAGTATGGATGTTTCCTGGTTTCATTTCGGAAATAAGATGTTCTTAAGATGTTGCTAAAAGATTATTATTAGTATTATTATTATTTGCTGTCAGTGACAGTGTTTTACATAAGTGCTGAATGATACTTGGAATGGCCTGTGTCATTTTTCCAGGTGGTCTTCAATGTCATTCAATGTTGAAAAAGATATGGTTGAATGTAGGTTGCGATATTTGGGGGACCAAAATGAAATGTCAGGACAATGTTTCATGCCATCCTCAATTTGACATAGAATACTGACATCAGCTTACATTGATCACATCGCATGCCAACGGCAAATTAACGTTGAACACCGAGTTTTAGTCATAAGGTATGGTGACCAAAAACAACCATTAATCTTAACATCTGCTTGACGTTGCGTTCATGTCAGTAGACACTGATATTTGGTTGGTTTCTTATTGTGGTGTCAGACGTCTCACGCCAGTGTCATATTTACTTCAAATATCCACCCATATCCAAAATATATCTCAAATATCCATAATTGTGAAAAAATGGTGAGCAAAACCTAATGTATGGTCAACATCAGTCTTAACATCTACTTGACGTGACATTCTGACATCATTAAACGTTGATGTTTTGTTGTTTTATTATTTGAGTGTACCCAAAATACAACATCATTCAAACATCTCACGGCAACGTCATACTGATGTCAAACATCAAAGGTAAAGGTGCACGTATTTGTCACTGTACACTGTACACTGCACAGCGAAATGGGTCCTCCGCATTTAACCCATCTGTGGTAGTGAACACACACACACACACACACACTAGTGGCAGTGAGTACACAAACCCCCAGAGCGGTGGGCAGCCAACTCTAGCGCCCGGGGAGCAGAGAGGGTAAAGGGCCTTGCTCAAGGGCCCAGCAGTGGCAGCCTGCCGAGCCCGGGAATCAAACCCACAACCCTGTCATCGATATCCCGGCGCATTTCCTCACTTTTGAATGTGAGGAATGGTGACTAAAACTTAATGTCTGATCAACGTCAATCCTAACGTCTATTCAACATGACATTCTAACATCGTTAGACATTGATATTTTATTGGTATCTTTTTGTGCTAACATTGGAGCTTGATGTCAACTGAACCAAATGTTTTTTCACATCAAACTAATTTGTTTTTTCCAACTAAAATTTGAGTTCCAATAAGATTCCAGTGTTTTTATGACTTCAAATTGATGTCCAGTGCCTGTCGGGTTTTTATTCGTGTGTTTATTTACCCTCTTGGCGAGTTTACGATTATTGGGTAGGATTTATGTACAAAAAGCCATAATTAATTTTTACGTTAACATTTTTAAACTTCTCTTTACTCCTAAAAATTAGATTATAAGATGGATTTCTGTGACAAAAATGTATATATTCACATGTTAGTATCCATATATGGACTGGGAGCTAGAACAGTGATTATCTATCGCCTCTAAATTTTTCTTTTTTAAGAAGTTAGAGCCCCTTAAAACAGAATTGTTGCCCATTTTAGAATATCTGTCAGTAAACCATGTGTTCTGCTATTGAAAATTTCTTAGGTACACATGAGTGGAGATAATACAGACCCTAATGAATAAACAGGCAAATCAGCAGGGTTCTTTATCAGCGGGTATTATTATGGCATGCGCTGGAACAATGACATTTTTGGAAAAAAAAAGGTAATTTCTCTTTTTCCCTCCTTTTTGTGGCAGTTGGTTCAGCTGCAGGGTTTTGTTTGCTACAATGGTGTCCTGAAATGGGTTTCTGCAGTGAACCCTGCCGAGCAAATTAAACTCGGGTCAACAATACAAATCTTCAGCACCTTCAACACAATATCACACCTTCCAGTATGAGGACTGCCAGGCTGCCACAATACAATGCCTTATGCATTTTCAGTCGAAGGCTTTTAAAGGCCTACCGTTCGTCCTCAACAATGTCTGTATTTAGATAAAAAACACACCACCAGGGATTAGAGCTGGGCAATGAGGCCAAAAATAAGTTTTCCCAATAGCGAATCCACATTTAGGGCAGCATGCTAGATTTAAGCGTGCCATGGGAGTTAAATGTTATCTGCATTGTGTTAGCAGTGATGCTGTTCGGTGTAGGGTTCGACTTTGTACAGTGTTCTCTAAATTGTGGAACAACAAACTGGATACAGCTTGGTCATTTCTGGTCATTTTTGTGTGGGGCTGTACTTTCTTGTGTCGTAGTAAGGCCCCTATTTGTGTTTAGTACTGGGTTAAGCATGAGGTCAGTTTCCGTAGATTACGAGATTACGAGATTACGTTCAATCATAGCTGTCTGCAGTGTCAGAAGAAGGCTACATACTAGGGAAACCTCATGTGTAGTCTTACACATATCAGCCATAACATTAAAACCACCTGCCTAATACTGTGAAAGTCTGCTTCATGCCACCGAAACAGCCCTGACCTATCAAAGCAAGTATCTGGCACCAAGGCGTTAGCAGCAGATCCTTGGGTAAGTTGGGAAGTTGTGAGATGGAGCCTCTGTGGATTTAATCAATGAGCTTTGGGTGCACATGACTTTGTCGACAGGTCACTGATTGTCCTTTCTCAGAGCACTTTTGGTAGGTGGAGATTGAGATGCCCTGACCTTCACAATTTGGCTCTTGTCAAAGGGGCTCAGATTCTTATTCTTGACCATTTTTCTTTCCTTCAAAAACTGACTGTTTACTAGCTGCCTAAAATTACATGGCATCAATTGACAGGTGCCTTTGGAGATAATCAATGTCAGTGTCAATCAGATAATCAGTTTCTTTTCCTTTTTAATGTTATGGCTGATGTTATCAATGTACATTCTCCAACATCTTCAACACAACTGATTTTATGAAAAATCCAAGAAGCTGCTTACTGTATTTCTCAAAGCATAAAACTGCCTTGATGACCTTGATTCTCACCTAATACTGTGACAAACCAGCTGAGCCCCAGTTACCTAATTATTTAACTTATTTAATTAATGAAAAAGTTATCTGGCAGTTTTGCTCACATTGACAGAGCACAGATGGTCAGGATATTAAGTTTGAGCATCTTGCGTGACTACTGGGGAAGGAAAACCTCAAAAACACATACAGTATGTTTAGTAGCAAAATTATAACACCAAGCTGAGCCAATGGAGCTCTAAATCTTTTAAAATCATTGGATGTGGTGGATTTTGAATGAAATAAGTGTTATATGATTAAAAAAGTCTCTTCTTCATGTGCAACTTTTCTCTTAGCCTGAGCTAGATGATATATTAGCTTATGTGTGACCATAATGTCTCATGTTACAGTACTTCGGTTTTGTTGTGAGAAGTGAAAAAGGCAGGGCGCCGAAAGTTATCTAACCTCTATCTCACTGCTTAAGACCAAACAACCCTCACGATTGACACATACGGTAAATGACGCCACTAAAAGTGCTTGTGTTTGTCTGGCACACGCTGTGGCTTCATTTCCCTCATCTGTGTTTGTAATTATGTAAATGTGCCGCGCAGTGCTGGCTATGGGCTACGTTCAGTGTAAGGGTCTATTAGCTACAGGGCTTCTCAGAAATTACCTTGTTGTCTGACTGAGCTGCTTTGGCTTTTATCTTCCCATTTTCAGATCTAAAACAGACATGCGCGTACTGTAAACACATGTTTAGATCTTTGACCATATGAACGATCATTTGGCAGCCATACACCCTCCATTTGATGCTAAGGACACTTTGAGAATTGGCAGAAGACAGGCGTTAACTCCTATTTGAACCCAAGCAATATTTGGAAGTCAGCAGTATGAGACATGGTATGGGAGATTTGTATGTGGCTACTTATGCTCTTAGCAGAACATTCAATATTTCAAGACAACACCTAATTATAATAATTGGGATATTTAAGTTTGTCCATTTGCCTTGAAAACTGTACTGCATTCACTTTAGGCCTTTCTTACCAGTTTTGGCCCAGTTTATAGGGCTACTGGAAAATTAGATGTATTGGGTTATAGATGCCAAAAATCTCTTTTATTTATAAAAATAAAGGTGCTTCCAAAGGTTCTTTGAGTGATGGCACTTTTTTTTAAGAACCACTTTTGCCTCTATATGGATCCAGTGTGAGGTGTGAAGCAGTGCGGTAAACAACCTTTATATCAGGTGAAGGTTCTTCAGACCTTCTCTAATCTATAATACAAACATGATTCTTTGTTGAAGCAAAAGTGGTTCACTCAAAGAACCTTCAGAAGCAGGAATCTGACCCTCCATGATCCCACCATTTGCTCTAAGAAGAAAGTGAGACAGGTAAACCACAGTTCTCACAGTTCCGTGTTCAGTAATGCAGAAGAGTGAACAGTAATAGTAAACAATGGCTGAGGCTACTGCTCGTTCCTAAAGACACCAATAATTCAACCACACACACTTACGAGAGTTTCCACTCCATCCTGTTTAAACATGTTTGACTCCAGCTGAAATACCCGGTTTTAACAAGGCGACCAATAAAACGAGAGTTAAACTGAACTGGAGTGAACGCAGGGCTGAACCCGAAGATCCACATTAATTCACTGGGACACACTAGGACTTGCTTGGTTGAACCTTTTGAGAACCAGACCCCACAGTGCCGGGGCTTGGTGAAGAGTTTACTGTTAAATTTACGAGGCTGTGTCTCTTTGCTAGCTGTGGTGTCCAGGGCTTTCGCTACTGTTGCTAATGTTTACATGGACTGAGTGGGAGGAGTTAAACCTACCGGATTTTCTCTCCTCCAATGAAGCTCAGTAGGTGCTGGTCTTTAGTCGGTCCAGTCAGAGCTGAGGTGATGTAGCGTTAGCATAAAGAATCACCCGGCTCCTTCTTCGCTCTGCTAAACTCGTCACAGGAGGATTCCTAGCGAATCAGACTCCGATACGCTCACCAGCCAAACGCTGAAACGCTGCTTTCCACACTGAGCAAGTTCACCGCCGAGCTCTGTGCACAAATGCTGCGACCTTTTGCTCTATACACTTCGGCCTTTTTACACTTAGCCTTTTGCCGGTGTTGGAGGGACTTCCAGACCTGCTCGCGGCTCTCCTGGAGGCTGTGCTGAAGCTCAGTAAAGATTTCTGAGGGAGGCTGAAGTCTGGCGAGCGCTTCGTTAAACAGTTAAAGTAAAATGTTACTATTCAGAGCCGGACGTGACGAGCAGTGAGAGAAGTCTTGTTAGGGATTTCATAAAAAAAATAATTTAAAAAATAACGGCACTTTTAAAGAAAAGGTGTTCTTCAAACAGTGGCATATAGGAACCACTTTTGCTTCCATAACAAACAAAGCAAAGGAGGGGGTGGTGGTGATGGGGAAAGGGTGAGGTGAGAGGAATGTGCAGGAATCTGACCCTTTGCATTGCATGTTTAGATTGAACTGACAGTAGACCTGACAGCGTTCGGGCCTTTCTTCTGATGTTTGAGTGATCATCATCTTGCATTGTTGATGTTTGCTTTAGGTTTTTGTGTGCATTGCTGTTTTCTTTGTCACAAAGCCGAAATTGCCTCTGACACATGGCTGTATGCTCATTGTGGATGCTAGAGCTACCCTTTCATTGTTGAACACTGTATCATCTAAATCAAAGAGCGAGTATGTCATCTCTGTAAACATGCGTGCTATACGCTCCCTGCTGGGTATATAAGGCATAAACAATGCCTCCCTTTCGCCCCCTCCATCTGTTTATAGAAATCTGACTGCTGGATGACTGGATTTCAGATCTGTGAGCTGTGCTGCCTTCCTCTCCTGATCTTTGGATGAGATGTCTGCTCTAGTCCTGCTTCAGGGACTTTGCATAATTGATATCATCTCTAAAAGCCGCTGTTCAGGAAACGCTATTTTCGGTGGGCCAGAATGTATGACTTGACTATATGACAGTCTCTGTTCTGCTCCAGCTCTGTGCCCATAACACCAGGCTTACTGCCGTCCCAGTGTTTTATATAGAAGGAGTGGATTATTGCTATAGGCCCACTTCCCCCTCACTGTGTTTATATGCCATGATTATGGTCTGCACTGGAAGCATCATTTCCGTCCTGCGATTTTGCCATCATGAAACTTTCATGTAGATTTTGTGTGCATGAGGCGCTCCCATAGAGCAGACTCTCAGTGCTAAAAACAGTGGATGATAGCATGTTATATGGACAGAAGTATTGGGACACCTGCTCATTCAAATCAAGGGTATTAAAATTAGCTTGTCCTGCTTATGTTAGAGTAACTGTCTCTACTGTTCAGGTAAGAAGGCTTTCTGCTAGATTTTAGAGCACTACTGTAAGGATTTAATTGCAATCAGCGACAAGAGCATTAGTGAGTTCAGGATGTTTATCCCCACCTTATTATCCCCAACTCACCAACTTATCCCAAAAGTATTAGATGGAGCACCGTCCATTATTCCAGAGAACACAGTTCCACTGCATGGTGCCAATAGGTTGTTGTTTATTTAGTCCTATTCTGTTTGCAGTACTTTTCCACTGGGACTAGATAAGCTGTGTGTCAGCAGTGGGTGCAACCTAAAATAGCTAAATGTATTCATTAGAATTGGTGTCCACAAATATTTGGACATAAAGTGCTTGTAGGATTGCTAGAAAGGCGACTCAAAACCCATGTTTGACTTTTCCTGTTTGATTTTCAGAAGGATTTAGCAGGCCCTGGCGTAGTGGTGCACTGTTCTACTGTGCAGCGACACCAGCACAAATATGACCATTCTGGAAGAGTCATCAGAAGAAAAGCTATGGATAGAGCCGTAGAACTGTCAGAGTTCTCGTAATGCTCAACATGGCGTCTGTTTATGGATAAAATCCCGTCCTTCGGCGAAAAGATCTAATCAGTTTGATGGTTGCTCCGCGAGTGGAGGAATGAGGAAAGTCCTTCTTGATGTGGAGAGCTGAAAAATCAGGCTTTTGTGCATTATTGAGCCGAACTCTACAAACGAATCCGATTTAATGGAATAGCATTTCGGTCTCTCCCCATTAATTGAGGTAGTCGGTCTTGTTTGACTGGAAATAACCTAAAAACAACCGCCTGCCGGCTTTGCAAGGATGGCCGCTAATCAGACTTCAGCCAAAGACTTAGGTTCATCTCAGCCTTTTCAGCTGTTGTCAATGCGTCAGCGGAGTGATACAGTTCTAGCGTGAACAAGCTGTGCTGGTATTGCAAAAAAAATAAATCTTTAGAAATATCATCAGCACAGTTAGATCTCTTCTCAACCAATCAGATTCTGAGGTTGAAACTAACTTTTGCATAATTGTCTTTAAACTGCAGCAAATCCTTGTTTTCACAAGTGGCTCTTTAACTATATCCATATGAATCTGTGCAAAAGCCATCAGCTTCCTCCTTTTCCTTAGTTTTCTACCCATTCTGAAACCGTTCGGAAGCTCTTAAGCTTGTCCAAGAAAATCACGACTCTTTCAGTACGAAGTTTATTAGCAAGATGCGGTGGGGTGGGGTGGGGTTTTGGTGGAGGGAGAGCTAGTTTGCCAACATGTGAGGAAAACAGCTGGGTTGGTGTGAGCTTGGCTGCGTTTAGAAGTCTCTTTCTTTCTCTCTCTCTCTCTCTCACTGACAAGTGGAGAGAGCAAGATAGGAAGTGTAAAAGAGAGAGAGAGAGAGAGAGAGAGAGAGTGAGCGAGCGAGCAAAATCATTTATATCCTCAGCTCCTGTAGGTTTCCAAGGCCTGCTGCTGAGTGGGAGCTAGGCCAACAGCCCTGCAAAGTGGTCTGGCAATAGGGCCCTTTATACATGGGCCTATTAAGGTTTTCTGCTCGTGTGGCTCTTATTAGATGTTCAGACAGTAGGGATTATAGCTACACTTCAGTTGTTGAACGCTGCTCACTGTTTTTTTTCCCCCCTAATCAGACATTTAGTTAATCAGAGCACTTTTATATTGAACATAAGGGCAGAAAGCAACATCTTTACCCCATTAGTGTCCTTTTAAAAAGCTTCGTCTCAGCCTGCGTTGTTATTAACGATTTCATCATAAGCTCATAAATTCCACGGCCTATGGTGCCAAAGCGTAATCTATCCCCTTGTTTAGAATCGTTATCATTTGATCGTAGCTGCGGTACAGATAATAAACTGGTGACAATCTTTCCCCTGGAGATCATTTTTCAGGTCTTTATTTGGGTCGTCAATTAAATTTCCCCTCATGAAACGTTTTCTGGCCTGATTAGTTGTTGGACGTCGATGATTGTTTGTGTACGTGTTGTTTTATCCGTCTCTCTCTTTCTCAGTGTGGGTCTGCTGATTGTGGGACAGCTTAGGAACGATGGATAATGTTGTCCTCCTCTGTTGGTGGACATGCAGTATGAGTCATTGAGATACAGAAGACCCTTTTTAGAACAGCTATCAGGGAGGAGATGCCTGGACACGGAGTGTTTCACTCTGACTGTGAAGCCTGGATGACTCAGATGAGGACCTGGCAGGATGTGTATCTGTTTGGGATAGGGCTTTCCAAGATAAACTTGTGTTTTGGCTGCTTTGATCTGCCTTGCCATGATCATACAGTGTTAGCTGTTTGTCCACACCCAGCACCTGCTGCCTGCCACTGCACGGGTCAGTTCCACCTAAAAATAGGCTTAATGTGGTAGCAAGCATTTTGACTGGACGTGACTTGACTGGAACTGGAACGTGAAGAAACTTTCTCAACATTCTCAGCTGATGAATTCATCCTGGCCAGCTCAAGATGGTCAAGCTGGTGACCATCTTAGCTCTTGACCAACATAGGGCATGTTTTTGTTTTGAGTTAGATGCTGAACAATCAGAATGACCAGCAAGACCATACTGGTGGACGAGCATGACCACGCTGATCGAGCAGCATGACCAGCATCACCAAGCTTCATGACCAGCAAGACCAGGCTGGTGGACCCACATAACCATCAGGACCAGGACTCAAAAGCAGCTTACAATATGCTGGTCAAGAGCTGGTTAACCAGCTAGCTTACCAGCATACGGTTTGTTCTTGCCTGGATGACCAACTTCTCAACCACCTTGACCATTAAAGTCCAGCTTACACCATCTGAAACCAGCTACCAGCAAAAGCTGGTCATGAGCTGGATTTTCAGCAGAGTTACAAAATTAGTTCCTCCAAGAGCCATCAATCGAAACTTCTTCAGGGAACCAAAAGTGGTTTTTAGTATGAATTCACTCCAGGGAACTCCAAGGAACTCTTTGTGGCACATGAATTTTAACAGTGTTCAGCAGAATACAATGAGATGCATCTCCAACCAAGTGCATCTCCAAAACAGCCGGTCTATGCAGTGGTCAGTGCCTCCCAAAATTGCTCCACAGAAAGACAACCAGTGAACTGGTGACAGGGTCATGGGCGCCCAAGGCTCATTGATATGATCCATGGAGGTACCAGCTTCAGAGATCTGCTGCTAACATTTGGTACCAGATACTACAGAACATCTTTAGAGATCTTGTGGAGGCCATGCCTTGGGTGTTCAGAGGTGTTTTGGTGGCATGGCTCAGATGTATTTATGTAATTATGAAGTTATGAATCCATGATCTTACTCCATTGACTGTAAATAATTTCATGAGTGGTCCGCTGAAAAGGTGAAGGTCGTCTTAGTGTACCAGCAGTTCTTTAGCATCTACCCTGGGCTTTATCCATCTGTTAAAGCTCCTGCAGGGCCATCCTCTGCAGCTTCTCCCTCTCTGGTGCTCCAGTCCGGTGAGTGATGGCTGCTCATTCATGCTCCTTTTATTCTTCCACCCTCCTCTGTGTGCTGAATGGCCTGTCTGACTGATTGATGCGGCTTATCCTCGAAGAGGTCACTCTGAAAGGGAAGCGGACTTCCGCCAGTCCAAGCATCCAGAGCAGAGAGTTCTGGTTTTCGCATGGCTATTTTTCAGCATGTGGAGTTAACTTCACTCAGTAATGGGGGGGTTATTTTAAGACCCCATTTGGACGAGATGTTCTGCTTAAGGTCTTTTTACACAACAATATTTGTTTATGGGTGATTACTGTGGCGAGTAATGCATGCCAAGCATTTTCCATTTGTTTTTGCTCACAGGAAAGTCAGGTCAAGGGACAGGAAGACTTGGCTGGAGTATTTATAGAGTTTCCTGTTTCATATTACTGTTTTTTTGATTGTGGATATGAGTTTCCACATCCAGGCCTTCCAATGAGACCATAGCCTTTTGTTTATGACCAATTACAATGGGAATGATGTGGAACAATATCTAGGCGTTACTCATAGGAAGGGACTTTAAGGCCTAGGGTGGTAGTATTGCAGTGGTATTATAGATTTTCTGTGTTTATACAGTATTGGAAATGTGCTATAGACACAAACATCAGCCATAACAATAAACCCACCTGACTTATGTTGTATAGGTTTCCCTCATGCCACCAAAACAGCCCTGGAGACATAGCATTCACAAGACCTCTGAAGGTGTGTTGTGCTATCTGGCACCGACGTTTAGCAGCAGACCTTTTACGTTCTGTAAGTTGTAAGGCCTCCATGGATTGCTCTGGGCACCCATGACCCTATCATCGGTTCACTGGTTGCTGTGTTTTATACAGTATTTGGATCAGCCATGACATTAAAACCACCCGACTAATAATGTGTAGGTCCTCATCGTGCCACCAAATGAGGTCTGACCCAGCTCTGACCCCAAACAGGGTCATCGGTTCACTGGTTGTCCTTTCTTGGAATCCTGGTAGGTACTGATCAGAGCATACTAGGAACACTCACAAGTGCTGACCGATGGCTCAGATTCTTATGCTTTCTTATTTTCCCTGCATCCAAAATATCAACGTCCAAGAGGTGGGATAAATATATATATATAGAAGCCACCCCCTGACAGGTGCCATTGTAAAAAGATTAGATTTGGCTGCCGCCCCTATCCAGAGCACATTTAAATATAAAGTGATCTGTTCATAAATGGGTTGGCAATTTAATTGTAGTCAGTGAAGACTGGAGTGTCCTTAAGTGTTTCCACACTGCTCATCATTACATCATGGATGGAAACCCATCCATGGGCCATTTTTCCCCATTGCTATTGCTCCAAGCACTCAAACAGTCATATAATTTGCATTTTACCCTGTGCTGATTGCCTTCATATGACCAGAGACTCAGAGTGTGCAGGTTGGCCTGCCTAGGAGTGCTCTGATGGACTGACTGTGTTTGGATGAGACTGTTAATGAGGCAAAACTGAAAGAGCCCCACTCCCATTGTCCAGCTTTCAGCAGCAGGCCAACAAACAGAGGGTGTCAAGGAGAGGCCATGCAACCGTGTCTCTGTGTTTAACTGAAAGCGAGCTGAATAAACAGAGAGAGGATGGCTGCTCCACAGAAGACGGAAGCGTTCGCTCAGTCTAAGGACCTGGCTGGTGAGGTGCTGAGCACACGGTAGGATTGAGAAAAAGAAGAGGCAGGTGATGGACATTTCAATAGTGCTCACCCTTTATTCATTGTTTTTCTTAAGTGCTTGTGCTCAGTCTGATGCCTACTGACGTAAAGACTTCACGGTGGAGATTGTAGCCACTGCTAAGTGTTCAGAGTGTTCTACTCTTATCCAGGCTGTATTAATACACTTGATGAAGTGAACGTTATGCATAGTATGGCAGAATTGCCAACACACCACTCACTTCTCACCACACACACTTTTCCCATCATCTCTCGTTTGCCGTCGTTCATGGAAAATACAGTCAATGATGCAGTGTAGGTCTATGAGAGTAAAATATACACTAAAACTCTATATGGACAAAAGTATTGGGACGCCTGCTCATTGATCGTTTCTTCTGAAATCAAGGGTATTAAAAAGTTTGTCCTGCTTTTGTTGGAGTAACTGTCTCGAACTGTCACCTACGAATTAAGATATATTGTGCAGCCATACTCAAGTATTGAATGGAGCACCATCATCCCAGAGAACAGCTCAATGCTGAGTGCCTTATACCCCTCTAGCCCACGCCTAGCATTAGGCATGGTGCCAATAGGTCCATGTTTATCTGTTCTGTTGGGGTCTAAAGGGAAATCATGTTACAGAGGCAGGTCACCAAAGCATTAGGAGACTTGCCCAAGGACTTAATGGGGTTGCGTGGCATGGTCTGCTGGATGGAAGGAGAAGGTGCTCTCCACTTATACTTATTTATACTTTCATATAAATAAGTAGAGCTCCTCCATGGAGATTATGTTTGAGGAAGCAATGCTGCACAGTAGAAGGGTGCACCACCCTCTTGACTGTACACATTCATGCAGGTTCTTGGCAGTCATATGGGGGTTTGGATTTGCCAGCAGTCTTACCAGCACACTTTCACTTCACTGTGAGTTTAGGCTACTCTATCCACCTGTGATTGGCCAATAATGACTATCATTTCATGATTACATTTATGCATTTATTACATTTACCCATCCTCTTCTTTAAGGAGGATACCAGAGCCACCTCTTTAGGAGCTGTAATTGCATTTAAACATAAGAGTGTCTTCTCACTTCACACAGCTCTCTTGTGCCTTTCCCAGAAAAAGGGAAGTGCTTGGATCAATTGCGATTAGGTTTAGGGAAAAATAATGCCAATTGGCTGCCAATTGGCTGATTTAATGTATGCGGAGCGCAGTTCTGTTCGAAAAAAAAAAAGCCATTAATGGCGCCTTGGCTCTCTGTTAGAGTCAAGAGTGAAACAATTGATGCATGGGAATGTAGTCCTGCTTAGTCCTGCTTGGAAAGCCACGTCTTACTATTCCTCTGCCTTATTGTCCTGTGCTGTATGGGTGTGAGAATGCAGGCAGGGTATAGAGTGGGTTAGAGTGGGGTGGGGGAGAAGCCAGGCCCTGCCTTGTGGTTGAGCCATAATTTAAGCAGTGCAGCGAGTGCTGTGGTTCAGGGCATGCCTAGCGATGGGCATGGGAATACTTAACAGCCCTCCAGAGAAAAAAAACAAACTCTACAGCACAGAGCCAAGCAGCAGCTGCTGCCTCCGCACAGTTCTCATCCATTTACACAGCACACAGCATGAGCTCATGGAGTACCACCTCAACCTGAGCGGCTTTGGCTTGTCTCAGCATATCGAGGTCTGCTAGAACATCCAGATCCTTTGTATTTTCACTTTGGAACTGAATGGAGGAAAATAGCGGGGGATGTGGTTAGTGCCGTCAGGGCTGGGTATCAAATATTAATGATGTATTTGCAATGAGTTTCTAGGAGATATGAAATTAGGCCACATTGTGAACGTCCCAGTGATATTACTGCAATTTTTACGCAAGCAGTTGAGTTTACTCTCTTTACGTCCTTTAATACATTTGTACATTTTGGCATTTAGCTGACGCTCTTGTCCAGAGCGACTTACAAGGTTATTCATATCACAGAGGAGGGGCAATGTAGTGTTAGGAGTCTTGCCCAAGGACACTTATTGGTGTAGCACAGCATAGCCACCCAGACCGGGAATGGAACCCCAGTCTCCTACATGGTGGCAGGTAGTGGTGTTATCTGTTGCGCCACACCAACCACAAACTTTTAATGTCTACCATTCCGCATTTGTAAACTTCTCTTGCTGAGAATTGAAGATATGACTGAAGTTCTAGTTGGTCCTCACAGATCTAGGATACCATAACAGGTTACCTGATTCTTTGGCACGTGAGAATTTCTGCATGGTCTCAGATTTCATTCAGTAGTAGCTTGTTAAGAACAAGATTTTGGCCAGTTCCATGGCGGGTATAATATGGGCAGTAATGATTCCCACTTAAGACATCCTAACTTCCTCTCTTAAAACAAACTTTTATCCAGTTTATTCAGCCATAACATTAGTACCAACAGTTGTAGGAAAAAAACGTTGATTATCTTTATCTGCAGTGGCATCAGTGAAGGGGTGGATATTTAAGGCAGCGAGTGAACAGTCAGTTCTTGAAGTTGATGATGTGTTAAAAGCAGGAAAAATGGGCAAGTATAAGTAACTAACTAATCAAATGCAATCAAATTCTCACAGCAATGCTCCAAAATCTAGTAGAAAGCCTTCTCTCGACAGAAGGGCCAATATCTAGGAATAGTAGGGCCAGTAGAAACATCTCCAAAACATCAGGCAGGTCTTATGGGGGATTTCAGTACTCCATACCAGTTGTGCCTACCAAAAGTGGCCCAAGAAAGGGCATCCGGTGAAAAGGGGACAGGGTCATGGGCAACCGATTTTTCGGCCTTAACAGCAAAGAGTCTTGCTAGAGTTGCAGCATGCTCCTGTCGTCTGGGTCGTTTGGTGAACGGTGGTCTTGTCTTGACGTTCTAATTAAATCATTTTAATTGTTATCGTAAGTTTTCTGGTCTTGGCTGTTGAATAACCAATAGGGAGCTCTCTCCAGCACCAAACAGGAAGCAGCAAGGGTCGTGTCCTCATTCTGTGGCGTCTTTTTATGTCTTTTTGAGGGGGTAGGGGGCTGCTGCTAATGTCTGCTGCTAACGTCTGGTGCCAGATACCACAGCACACCTTCAAAGACCTTGTGAAGTCCATGCCTTAAATGATCAGATCTTCTGTGGCGGCACAGTTTTGGTGCTAATGTTATGCATGATTGGTAGATGCAGAACACTGTTTTTAAAAGCCTCTTTCTTTTGACAGGCCTGGCTGTCACGTCTACCAGAGACTGCCTACGTATCAGAGCTGGTAAGAGACATACGCTAATACAACTGTTACAGCTGAAATAATCTGGGAAGGCCATCTGAACCTACCTCCTTCAAATGTCTGTTAGTTGTTAAGGATTAAAGTCGGCCCAGCTGTTTGTGTTTAGTGGTTGGGGGCACGCAGGGTGCACCAATATGTTAATGAGGTCAACCTCATGAATATACAGTGAATTAGATTAGTGGTTAGTGAAATACAGGCTGTGTTCAGAGTGAACCTGCTAAGACTGTACCAGGGGTCATTATTTCTAACGGTCATTTTGAGTCCTCACATGCATGAATTGGAATAATGGCTCATGGCCAGCAGGTTGATCCCTGAGGCTGAATTAGACTCTTGCTAGTGAGTGTGTGAGAGAGAGAGAGAGAGGTTGGCTATAGTTGACTTGCCTCTGGTTGGGCAGTCTCTGTGGCTTTGTGTCAGTGGCGAAAGGAAACAATTACTCTGCTTTCTGCATTTAGCCTTGTCCTCTGGGAGTGTGTCACCTGCAGGGCAGAACCATGCTCAGAAAATATTAAAGGGCATCTCAAGGGGCTAGTAATTACTCTCTGCTTATTAGGCACTTAGAAATGTATGGCACTATGCAGTGGCGCTATATATCTTTCTAGATGTTTCTCCAATGGCTCCAAAGATGTTCTGCTGTTTTCTGAGGGAAATGCTTCAGAGCTCTTCCAGGTTCCAGTCCTGGAGTTTGTAATCCTTGGGATGTGTGACACTTAAGTGGCCAATCAGTTACATTAACTCCCTCATTTTTCCCTTAGCATCCAGTGAGAACAAAATTCAGGACATAACATTAGTACCAACAGTTGTAGTGAAAAAACATTGATTATCTTTATCTGCAGTGGCATCAGTGAAGGGGTGGATATATAAGGCAGCGAGTGAACAGTCAGTTCTTGAAGGTGATGATGTGTTAAAAGCAGGAAAAATGGGCAAGTATAAGTATCTGAGCCACTTTGGGCCTGTTGTTGCTGTAATCAAATGCAATAAAATTCAGTGCTCCAAAATCTAGTAGAAAGCCTTCTCTCAACAGAAGGGCTGGGAACTGGATTCAGGGTCCAGATTTGAAGACCTGGGCCATAGTAGAAGCACTGCAAAGCACTATAAAGAACCATGTTTGTAATAAAGATACAGTCAATCTGATTTTGCAGCTGAAACTGTCCATTTTATAAATGAAGAATAACTACGGTGATTAACACAGCGGTAGGCATCAAATGACCACGGTACTGTGGTAATACGATTATCGCCACAGCCCTATAAAGGTCTAAAGAAGCTTCACTTGCTTCACTGTGAGGCTTTATCAATTTAAAGATGGTGAAAAATGGTCAAGAAGTGGTTCTTCTATGGTATCGCCCAAAGAACAGTGTGAGAAGAGTGTGAGGAACCTTTTAAAGGTCTAACAAACCTTCACTTGAGGTAAAGGTTCTTAACCAAAAGGTGCTCCTGGCTTTAAACATGCTTCTCTGGTCCATGTTTTGACAACCTTTAAATTGGTACCCTCAGGTCTGTTCCATTGCTGTACCAGCACTACTTGCCAGTACTTGACATTGAGGCCAGAAAGAAAGGGAACTGCAGAGGACTTCTAAATATAATACTCAGGTGGTTGTGTGACTTGCACACACACACACTCACACAACTTTACACAGTGTAGAAAACTGCTGGCTGAAGTAAAGCCCTTTGTCAGCAGCTCACTAAGAGTTATTCCTCCGGCCAACTTGGCTCCTCGGGAACATGCAGGATTTTGATCAGCTGATACCCCTGTTTGTTATGCTGGCCGTGCGGCGCTAAGAACAGGCCGGCTGGCTTTGACCTCGGGCAGGTACAGTCCATACCTGCTGTGTTCTCAGCCTGCAGCTCATTAGCATAGCAACATCTGGCTCTGCTGTTTATTAGAGAGCGAGTCCCTGTGGAGGGGCGTAGCACCGGGGGTGGCCAGTGCCGCCCCTAGAGTGATGGGCTGCATTGATGAGCTGGAAGTGTGTGTGAACACTATTGAAAACCTTGAAGCCAGTCTAGTTCATTAGGAATGTGACTATGTTTCTTCTTTGAACCTTTAAAAGGTTCTTCACACTCACACAGATTTTCTGAGTTCTTCTATGGTATCGCTTAAAGAACCCTTTGTGGGAGCTTTATTTTTTATTTTAGTGTTGACGTGAACCTCAGAATATGGAGTATATGAAGTCAAATGAAGGCTATGGTTCTAAGGCTAACTGTTTTTGTGAGCTTTGATTGGTTGGTTTTGGTTTTGTGAAGCTGGAACCCTGTCTGAGCTGAACTCACTTCATGATCCAGGCCGAGACCCCAGGCCTAGACCCTAGGCCTAAAAAGATGAAGAGCCTGGCCTCAAATACATCATGTGCTACTTACTTTTGATTTTGATACATCTGAGCCAATGAAAGAGGAGACTTCTCATGACCTTCACAAAGTGGCTGTGTGAATAAAGCCACATCTTCTAACATACTGTGTGCTGTTTAGATCCTGGCCTTCGCTTACATGGGTGTTTCTCACTGCAGCGAGGCGTAATTACAGACATAGACGTGAGGAGGCTTGGTTTGCTGTGGTCTCGATGGTGAAAAAAAGAATGAGATGAAGAAACAAACAAACCATGGGACGTATTTGAGGGTGGCTGTGGGTTATCCCTTAAATGACCATAGTAGAGATCATAAGCTCTCAGCTCTCGGTGATCATACTCATTAAAAAACTCCCATGTGAACACACAAGCCCAACAAGGTGTCCATGGTTGCTTGTGGTTGGACTATGAAGTTCTTGTCAAGACAGCACTGCAAGGATTGATGTCCCGAGGCTCTCCTGGAAGCACATAGTTGGCAGTGTAGAAGTAAATGTCCTCAGTCAAGGTTAAATGGGAACGTATTACATGCTTATTACATACTCAAGTAGCCAGGTACTGTTTGTTGGCATTAGGCAACAACGCCCAGTGACGTACTGTCCCCAAAGCCATTGGAGGAATAGCATACATTAGTTCTAGTCAGGTGATAGTATTACATCCGCCAGGCCTGGCAGGTGGTGTTGTGGCAGTGTTTCATATCTGTCATTGGTCTTTACGGGTTATTGGAGTGTTGGGAGCAGTTAAACCTCCACAGCGGTGTTCCTTGGGCAGATGGCCCACAATAGCCCGCATTGGAACTTGATATACTTTCAGACAGGTATGAGTGCAAACCGCTAAATATCCACTCCACTAGCTCGAAGTTCTCTGGACTCTTTCTGGACAGCTGTCACGTTTTTTCTTTCTCTGTTGGTGAAATGTTTTCTTTTCAAATGGCAAAACCTTGGGTGACTGCGCAGCTTTGTAGCCGTTTTGTTTGCAGCTTGTAATGGAACAGAACTGAACGTTCCCCGCTGGGTGGGCTCTTTGAATTGCGTTCAAGAAGCATTGTGAGATCTCAGCCTTGCTCAACTTTGTTTTTTCATTTCCATCTTTTATCAAGGAGAAGGATTTTCTAGATGAATTGCCCACCCAATTCGTTCATCTACATTTATCATCGCCATATCTTTTTACTTTGGATATGCAATATGAGATTTTTTGGAAAAAGGACAGAGGGCAGACCTAAACCTCGTAAATATTGCAGAGACACGTGTTTTCAGCCTGGTCTCTTGACAGTGAATGTTATGATTGTGTTCAGTATTAAATATCATGTGATAATGGCATGTATTTCACAAATAAATAACAAAAACAAGTACGTAAACTAATAATGCAATACAGTCATAATTATAATGTGCAGTTAGAGCACTTTTAGAGACGATAACAGTCAGATTTTTACATCATGGGGTTGTACAGTCCACATATAAGCCAATAAAGTAAGTGATTTCACTGAGGTTCAGTCTTCCAATTGTGCTTGGTCCCCTGTCTCTCATCCGTCAGGAGCCCCATTCTCTTCCGGTCACGGCTGATTACGGGATAAATTAAGCTCTGCTCTCTGATGGGCTCTTTTTTTAATGGCTGCACAGTTAATCGATTGCATAACTGATGCATTACTTTTGCATGTTGGAATGAAAAATAAAGTACATGAGCACATCAGTAAGAAAGGAAAAAAAGGCAAAATATTGTTGCTGTCACACAAAACCTTGTATGTCCAAAACGACAGCTTCAGCTTTACATGGAGAAGCTTGACAAAACCTGCTTGATTGAGTTTTAATGGAAGTCAGTGCAAACAGATTTGATTCCGCATCATTTTGGAGCATTTCTATTGGTCCATTCATCATGGAATTTGGATGCAATGTGAAGAACTACTGCCAGATTCACATTGTGTCAGAAAGTGAAACACAGCAAAACTGGAGATGGCAGCGAGGGTATTCTATAAAGCAGTGATAGGAATTTCAAGGCCGGAGTCCAGCAGGGTTCCCTGCTTTAACCCCTTATTCACTAATACGCCTTAATAGCAGTTTCGGCCAACTGGTGGGCCATAGGCTGTTTAAGGGGTTAAATCACTGCTTTTAGACCAGTCTGGTCAGAGGTGTTTTGAAAGTTTTATATACATTATAATATTAAAAATATTAATACATTAAATGTCCATTAAACCTAGCAAGTAATGGTTGTGAGTTGAGTAGAAAAAAACACAGTTCAGTCCTCCGGAATGCAAAGGATGTACGTAATGCAGTATTTCAGTGTAACTCAAAATAAAACAAAATAAACGAAGTAAAGTAAATTAAAAACAGTGTAAACATTGCATTTATTAGCTAAATACTGGTGCATCTTCCTTGATTTTGGGTCAAACCACCACTAAAATCTGGGTCAGCCATGACATAATGCCATTTAAGCACCTTAAAGTGGATGCACGGTGGCTTAGCTTAAACTTTCCATCTTCTTTTATCCTGGTGAGCTTTTGACATCATTTTATGGGAAAATGGAGCGTGGTCTCAAAGTTGCTATTTTTGGAGTGGGGTTTAAAGGTGACTGCCAAATTAATGGAAGCAGTGGAACGATTTGAAGACATGATGAAATGAAAGAGCAGCTCTGTCTGCTGTTGTTGGAAGACTCTGGATTTCATCAAGCACACACACACACACAGTATAGCACACCGAACCCTGATTGGATGGACTGCTGGAAGAAGCTAGCAGACACCCTTTTTTGTGTCCCGCACCCCGTGGAAATCACATTCAGAACGGGGGCTTAACCTTTAGCCCTTGTGAGGATTTTTCTTCATAAAGGTTCCACATTAAGCTAATTCATTTAGCCCGCCTTTGTTTTCATTGTATTGGCTTTCACTGAGGGTAGAGATGGTAGTGGATTTACTCGGCACTGCCGTCATGGCTCGGTTGCTCCGTTCTCAAAGCTGTTAAAGAAGTTGAGCCATCAAACAGTATTGCTATCATTGATGCTCACCTTGAGCGTGCAGAGCGTTTCTGGGTTTCCTTTTTTTACACTGTTCCTCGGCTAACCCTAACCCTCTATAGGAAGCACCAGGGACAGTCGACGCTGTAGTGCAGTCCACTCAGCATCGCTGGGCTTTACGCCTGTTTGTGACTCTGAGGTCACCAGCTTTAGCTTAAGCTTTAGCCTTGTTTACCAGTTCCCCACACATTCCTCAACCCAATGATTAGGTAACAAACCTGCCATTAGCTGAGTATGACCTGTTTATGGAGCAGAAATGTAAACGTCAGTGTTGTGACCTGCAACCATGCTCTTGCTCATTTCAGTAATTAGCATCTGCCATATGACCTCTCTCAAGCACAGTGTAAGGAACACGGCTCCAGCTTCTCATTAGCAGTGGCGAACCATGACTGTTTGACCTTGGCCTTCAAAAAAAGTTGGTCCAAAAAGTGAGGTGGAGAAACAGCTATACGATGATGCTCACGTCTGCACTACTGATGAGCCCCCTTGTGGGATTCTGGTAGTAAATAAGCACTAAGCTAGGTTTAACTACTTAGGTTAGGTTAAACTCGGGCATTAGAAGCTTGTTAAAGACATCGCATTCATTTGCATTGAAGCTTTTAACAGACATTAACATATACATGGTCATATCAGAATTATTATTATGACCATCTACCTAACAGTAAGAATATCCACTCATGGCTCGGATGTAATGACATAGCGAGATTACGTGGCATGGACTGTTTTAGGTGATGGAAGATGTTCATTGTAGGGGTTAACTGCTCGTGAGTGGGGTGCCAATAGCTCTGTACCACTCATCAGAGTCGTCCTTCTCCTCTGGCATCAGTGTTATTCCGTTGGGAGGCACTCAATATGCTCAGTAAGTCCATTCTCGGTACACCTTCACTATGGCGGCTTACTATGAACGTGATGCTTCCACTCTTCGCCCGGCACCCTATTATCAGTCAAATCGCGTCCTTTGCCCATGGCGATGGTTTTGCACTCTGCTACAACTGACTGGTGTGCTCGCTTATTAACACATGCAGCAAACCCTGTCAGGTTTGGCATCTGTGACGTCCCGGGCCGATGTTAAATCCCAACCAGGGGTGGTCATAATGTTCTGATATGGCTTTTTCTTTGGCTCAGTAAAGAGCCCTGGCACAGAGCTGCCGCCACTGTTTTGGAATTCTGAATGGAACGAATGGCTGAATCCTGGTTAGTTAAGCTGGTCGCACAGTAGAAATCAGAATGTGATTGGCTGATTCTACTGTCATTTAGTAATTGTATTGGTGATAAATATGACTTTTGGGCAATTTTGGGTTTAGCATTTTGAATAAATAACATTTTGTGCCAAACAAGCTCACTTACACTCACATAAGTTTAAATACAAGCATTTTTCAGCCGAATAAAAATGAAATAATTATGGAATTGTTAGATCTTTTCTGAAGGGAGAAGTTCACCATAGTAATTCCATAATTTATAATTCATAATTAGTAATTTCATATTTATTCAAACTGTAGTTGATTTGTTTGGTTGTTACATAGAAATATAAGGTTATGAGAGAAAAGTGAAGAGCTTATCACTATAACAGCCAGATTTAAATGATTGTCAGGGTGTATTAGTGCAGTTTTTGAACCCTAGTACTAATTCTGATAGTTACTGATAATACCGTCCTAGTTTTATCACTGATAGCACAGTAGGACAGTTTCAGACCATGAACGCTAGATGAGCAAAACGCTTTATTTCCAGCGTGTAAATGCTTGGTTAATCATGTTGATCCATTCATGTTGATTTGTTGTCCAAGTACTCTTGCCAGCTTCCAACTCTGCCTCACATCTGTCAGTGAGCTAAACAAAGCTGGGTCCAAAGCACGGCACGGCAGCTCTGGAGCCGGCATTGTTTGCCACATGTCTCTGGTCTGGGTGTTGTCCAGGATCTGCAGGGCCCATTTCTCCTAATCTCAGCTGTACCCTCTGGGACTGAGGGCTGGATGACTTCTTTTTTTTTTTTGCTGCTGAGCTTGGAGAGGACCGATCACAAGACCTGATGAGGATGAGGAAGAAGTATAGTGGTATTTGTTACATGCTTGTAAAGGAAGCCACGTTGCCTGAAAACCAGCTTTTGAGTCAAGTCGGGGTCGACCCTTTGAAGCCTGAGGTTTGAAATAGGCCTTCCCTATGGTGGGCGTCCCTCGATTCGAGAGATCCTCTTATCACGGTAAGCTGAAATGACACTGCCCGTACTGTTGGGGTGTCTTCGGGTGATTTAGAGTGAGTTAAAGTGTTAGGGCCAGATCTGGAAGTTGTTTGCTTTTGTCATTCAGGGCTTAATGAAGATGAATGAAGCTCTTTTACCTCTGTCCTGTTTCCAGCTAAAGGGTCAGACCATCTGAAAGAGAAACACAGGGCATGTCTCGGATGACCAGGCTTGATTTAGACAGGGTGTGTGTGGTGCTGAGCGGCTCACTGAGTGGCTTGCATCGTTTTGGGGCCTGGCCTATCTGCCCCATCGTTGACCCCAGTGTGGAAGAATGCTAGGCTGTGGATGGACCGTGGTGTGAGCTCGGCTAGACGCAGGATTAGTTGCGAATACACTGGCTACATTTAGTCTAGTCTTGTTGTTTTTCTGTGCATGGTGGGTGGGTGGGTGTGGTTGGGGGGGGGTGTATGTGACTGGGTGTGAAATGCTCTGAATGCTTCACTGATTATGAAATATACACATTTTCCCCTCTTAACACTTTATACAGCTTTGGGAAAAGGGGGGGGGGGTATGTTTATTATTGTAGGTTAGCAATGGACCACTACATTTTCTAGGCCTATAGCTTCACGCCTCTTTTAAGGTAGTACATGCTTCTAAGCAGTGATCCACTGTGGCATTGTGAGCGTAGAGACAGGTGGACTGGGCCAGGTGAACTGTCACAACTCGTCATAGTACCTGGCTTGTGTCCTAGGGTTCGAGCTTTAATTTTTCACATTATTGTTGAAGCAGCAGATTCAAAGTGAGTCCATCCAGCTGTCTCAGAAGTTGAGCCATGTTTGTTTCTTTGTCACTGGCTCCACCTAGTGGCTGTAAGATGGAAAGCCACTTTCACTGAGCCTTTATTTTAATGCTTGATGTTATTGTACTGCACGGAGCAGAGAACTGCATCCTCACCTTTGAGGTTAAACCAGCCCTGGGTGAGTATTTGCCAGGCTTAATCACAATTCCAGACTTAATTAGCTCACCAGTGTCGTCGATTCACGCTTTCGATATTGACTGAAATACTCTTTTATTTTTTTTATTTATATAACAAAGTTCTAGTGATAGAGAACCACATTAACAGTCAGATCTTGTCCATGTTATAGATCTATTCTGTGCGTTATATATCCTCTGACAAGTAATCTGGTAAAGCCTTGCTTCAGCAGTTAGCAGCCAAATCGATGCTACTCAAATTGAAAATATTTGTCAGTCTCTGTAGTTTAACTGTACACAGCAGTGTGGGTAATTGCAATCCTCGGCGGTGGTACATTTGATGCCTCTGTACAGGCTTGATTCCCCTTGGTCATGTATTCAAGATCATTCATATGACTGCGCTCACTTGAGTCAAAATCAATAACCATGGAAGATGAACTGAAGTGATCTTCCAGCATCTGCTGGGCGAGTTTGGGCTGTAGTCACCAGAGGGCAGTAGACCTCTTAAAACAACCCAGCGTCCTTAGTCATCCAGCAAACTCATCAAATCACTCACTTCCTCACCTACAAGGCAATAGGGCCTTTTCCGTTGAAGACAGTAATACTATGAGAGACCTATGAGAGTTATGAGCTATCCCGTTAATATTATAAGCAGTGAACTGGCTACTTCTGATAATGCCTCTGATAATGTAATGATTAATAACCCTATAATAAACCCAGAGTTTAATCAGTGGGATATTCTAACCCTGCCTGATTAGACTCATAAATAATAAACTACTGCTATTTGATTTTTTTGCATTAAGATGTGGTACATACTTGATCTTTACTTATTAATGACCAGATCTCAGTTTGAAAAATTCCCTTGGCCCTCAAGTTCTGTGAGCTAGTCTGAGCTCGAAACTGGAGAGAATCCTCTGATCAATGGCTGAAATGTGGTTTTCATAAGTGAATAAATCGTATTAAGTGCAGAATTTGAGCCACTCCTTTTTAAAGGAGTAGTTCTGCAAAATATCAGATATACTTATCTCAGACGCAGTAGATCAGTCTAGACATGTTTAATATCTGAAGCTTCCTTCTTTAGTTTAGAAGAGGAGATGCTAGGCTAATGTTGCTAGCAAACACTGGACTTAGACTGTCACCAATTTCATTTCTGGAAATACACGCCCAAAACCTTCTGCCGACTCGCCGAAAATTCATCCAGCTCTTCATTTGTCTCACTTGGACGAATTACTGTGCTTCAGAACCTGGTGTGATTTACTTTAGTTTTCTATTGGGAAACATTTTTATTTACTGTTTCCTCCAAAATCAAGAGGATTAAAAAAGTGTATCCTGCTTTTGTTGGAGTAACTGTCTCTACTGTCCAGGGAAAATGATTTCTACTAGATTTTGGAGGAGCACTGCCGTGAGATTTTAACAGTATTGGATGGAGCATCTACCATCATTCCAGCACTTCCACTGCTGCACAGCTCAATACTGGGGGCCTTTACACCCCTCTAGCCCACGCCGGGCATTACGCAGCATGCTGCTCAAAGGTTCATGTTTAACTCATCCAGAGAGTCCTATTCTATTGGCAGTACTTCTCTACAGAGACTAGACAACCTGTGTGTCGGCTGCTTGGCAGTGCCATGTTGGCAGCAGTTTGGAAAGAGGCGGTGGCTGGCTTTACATGTATTGGAGGAGTGTCATGCTCCTAGGAGCATTGCCAGTTGTGAGGGAGCTACGAACGGGTGGGTTGATTGGCCGTGCCAAATTGGAAGAAAAAGGGACCAATTTAAAAGAGAAATAAAAAAAGTTAAATGTTAAAAAAATTGCAGAGCTGTTAGCGCCCCCTGGTGGGCTGGCATTCTCACGCGAGCGCTGAAGGGCTTCAGGATTGCTGCTAGAGAGAAAACCCGTCCACTTTGATCATATCCGGATACACGTGGACACAGAGCAGGTTTATTAAATCAGGATAAGCCAGTAAACCAGGTAACTGTGGTCATGTGAGGGAAACAAAGAGCCATTCAGTTGTTGAGTGCACTAAAAAGTGCACCAGCTAGCAAAAAAGAAAAAAGGGCCATGAGCCGGAAACCACTTGAGGCCCCTCTTAGTCCGAATATTGATCTTTTAGCAAGATGGAGACAACAGCTCCCAGGTCCGTCCTCTGGTCCCTCATTAGTGTCAGTGTCTGCTCGGCTCTGTTCATCCGCGCTCTCTCTGATTGAGGGGCATTGGGTCCGGTGGCTTTAGCTTAGGCTGTGCGTTCGAGTGTGTGTGTGTGTGTGTGTGTGTGTGTGTGTGTATTAGTGTGAGGGTGTGAGAGTATGTGTAGGTGGGAGTAACAGAATCCCAACGTGATGTGCTGTTACACTTTAACAGGGTAAATATAGCTGCAGCGGGCAGGACAAGAGGCCCTCACTGCCCTACTTGATCAGAGGGGGTGGGGTGCGGTGTGTGTGTGTGTATGTGTGTATGTGGGGGTGTGTGGGGGGGTAGTCAATCATTATATTAATCACCTCTCCATACTTCTGCCCATACAGTGAGCAGTATCTGGCCAAATGGCAGGATGTATCACATTGCATGAGGCTCTGAAGATAAGAGGTGGCTCTGTGTGGTAGGCATGGAGCATCTGCTGGTCATCCTGAGCTTCTCTCCTGCCTCTGCTCAGATTAGATTTCCAGCGTGATTTTAAAAGTTTAGACACGTGCCTGTGAATTGGTACAGAAATCTCTGGTGTGGGATCCTCATAATTAGCATAGAGCAGCGCGCTCCCAGAATAGAGCCAGAATAGGCTCGGAGCCTCGGAGCCTCTGAGCCTCGGAGCCGGAATCGAGGCCACCCGGCGTCAGTAGCATGGGTTTACGCAGCGGGTCAAGGCTTACGAGGGCAGCCTTTAGCTGGACGGATTGATTGGCGAGCCTTAAATCAAAGCTATGTTGATGATGCCACTGTAAGTCTATTATTATCGGGCCTGGCAGGATTACCATGCCTTTTACGGCCCCATTAAATGTGTTGAGTCATTCTAGTCGTACATCAAGGTGACAAGGGGGAAGGGTCGTAAGGTAGCTGGGTTTGCTGTCTGTTCATGGTTTTATTTTGTGCTTTTATTTCAGCCTGTTAGTGGCTGGAAGTGTGTTAGTAGGAGAGTTATGGCACCGGGGCTCATCTCTATATCAGATCCTGTTGTCATCCTCTTTAATTCACAAAGGCATTAAAGCGTATTTACTGGCCTATTAAGGCGGAGTTGGTAAACAACAGCATCTGTGTTCTCTTTCGCCAATAGACACGCAAAGGCCTAAAAGAGCCAAGCTTTCATTAATCTTTACATGCTCTGCATAATTAATGCATTGGCAAATGAACGTGTGTCACAACTTTACAGGAGAAGGAAAAACCCTCTGGAACTTTCAGTGGAAGTCGCTGTCATTTTAGAGCATTTCTATTGGTCCGATCATCATGAAATTGTGACACATCATGAAGAAGAACTGCCAGATTCAGGTTATGTCAAAAAGTGAAAAATGGAGATACAAGGTTTTTGCAGGACAGCAACAATAGGTCATGTAAATATTCGCCTGGAATCAGTGCGTTTCTCCATCAACTCCTTGTGGACGTACCCTATCTTATCTTTATTGATCCTTATTTATAATTTGTGGAAACTTTGTGGATTTGTTGATTGCTGAAGTGAATAAATTGAGATGGCATTTATTTATTGAGAAAATCTAATTGTGGTGTTAGCAACGTTAGCCATATATCTCCAGTTTGTGCTAGAGGGAGCTATAAACGGGTGGGTTCATTGGCAGTACCAAACTGGGAGAAAAAGGGAAAACGTAATTAATTATTTTCATTCATTTTAATAAGCAAATTATTTTTAACAATAAACACATTTGCTGTTAGTGCCCCCTGCTGGGCTTTGTAAATGTCAATAGAAGTCAATGGAAGAAGATCTGATTCCAAGTCATTTGGGAACATTTCTTTTGGTCCAATCATCATGAAATTGTGACACATCATGAAGAAGAGCTGCCAGATTCAGGTTATGTCAAAAAGTGAAAAATGGAGATACAAGGTTTTTGCAGGACCGCAACAACAGGTCATGAAAATTTTTCATTTCTGCATCAACTCCTTGTGGACGTATTCCTAATCGCTTATCTTTATATGAGGGCTCTTGTCATCCATTACAGATTTTTGATTGATTTAGAAAATGAATAAATTGAGATTGGTGACTAATATCAGTGTTTTAGCAACGTCTGCCTGATATCCCCAGTTCACGCTCATTGCTAGTGCTAGGGGGAGCCTATGAAAGGGGGGTGGGGGTGGTTATTGGCAGCACCAAACTGTGATAAAAAGGGAAAAATTCTACAAATTAGTAAAAAAAAAAAAAAAGAACAAAATTGCTGAGCTTTTAGCGCCCCCTACTGGGCTTTGTAATTTCCAATGGAAATCAAAAAGAGTTTATTCTTATTCTATTATTAAGTTATTTTGGAGAATTTCAGAACTGAAATTAGACACATCAGACATGTCAGAATTTTACAGACCTGACAGACCTGATCACAAGTTCGTAACATTGGTGCCACAGTATGTCTTCACCACGTTGCTTTGAGGCATGCAGTATTAATGCAATCGTTATTATCAGTTTGACCAAAATTTTACAATATTAAGAAGTCAGAAATGTTAGTTATTGGTCCATTCATCATGACATTACGAGACAATTTTGAGACACATTTTACAATCAAGCGCTGTTTTAGTGCACTGACGCATTGCCATCACCTGTACCCAGACGCCACGGCATGTGCAGGTTTTATTGAAGCACCCCACTGTATCGAAATGCATTGCGTTTGTGAGCTGTGAGAAAGCCAGCGATTCAGCTTCCCCGTTTGTTCTCCAGCATGAAGTTTACTGTATAATTGGACTCCAGTTGCATGTAATGCCCGCCTTTGAAACAAGAAAGGAAGCCCATGAAGTTGTGATCTTGTTGCCATAGAAATCGGTCACAGATGTTGAAGGAGGGCTGGATAATCTAGTAAAAATTCCTCTGAACCTTGTTCTGCAGAGCGACCATGGCATTCCAAGCACAGTTGGGAAATCTCTGTTGGGAGGCTTGGCATTCAGCACCTTCCATACATTCCACCAGTTGGAGAAAGGCTATACCAGCCTTTTTTTTTTTTGCATATTGTAGCTGTAACGCAAAAAACTTGTATTTCCAAAATGACAACTTTACAGGAAATGGGAAAAGAAGTTTTAATAGATTTTGGAGAATTTCTGTTGGTCCATTTATTAAATTTTGATTGCTGATTGTTGGAAAACCTATTCCCAACTGCGATATGATTGACTACTTGAATTTTGCCTCCTAAAATAAGACTGACTGTGTGAATTTTGGTTCCTGTAATTTGATTGGCTTATGCATTTAGTTTCTTCACCTGTGATTTGACTGGCTTATTGAATTTTAACCTCATAGCCCACGATTCAGCTTGATTCACAATACTATATAACATAGGGCAGTGGTGGCTCTATTGATAACAGGGTTGTGGGTTCGATTCCCGGGCTCAGCAAGCTGCCACTGTTGGGCCCTTGGGCAAGGCCCTCTACCCTCTACCCTCTGCTGGAGTTGGCTGCCCACCGCTCTGGGTATGTGAGTACTCACTGCCCCTAGTTCACTAGTGTGTGTGTGTTCACTACCACAGATGGGTTAAATGCAGTACAGTGACAAATACGTGCACCCTTACCTCTTTTTTTTACCTTTACTTGGTTCACGATTCAGTATACACTGAAAATTTGATAACTGTACCCTTGATGTTGCATAGCCTACTAAAGCCGGGTTGACGCTACACCATTTTAGCCCGTTTCTAGCCTCGGTTCTCAGTCTGGCTGAGTCTGTGCTGGTTGGCTGTAGTCTGCAGATTTGACCTCAGCTGGAGAGAGAATTGAGTAGTGTGTGAGGGGCACACACTACTGTCGACCCGACTCTGAGCATTATCTAGTAGTGTGTACCGGTCATAGACTCTGAATCTGATAACCAATAAACACTGAGCATGGCTGGTGCAGTTTTTGGTTATTAGGCAGCTTCTTAATTTTCATTATTTAACATTAACCACCTTAAATGCAGCAGATACATTCTGGAGCAAGTACGACACTGACTCTGTCTTTTACATAGGGTATCCTCCAATATGTGCTGTGCTTCTCACCTCCAACTCCCTCTGCAGTCTGTACAGACCGTACTAACACCCCTCCTCACACCCACGACTTCACCTAAAGGTGTTTTTTGCATGTCTTTTGTGGTGTCATGTATGATCCCTGGTTGTTTAGTGTGTGATGGATATTTTTTCATTTGTCATAAAAATCTGCAACACAACAAGTGAGAGATCTTTTAGTGAGATCTTTTTTTTATTATTTGCTGCGTCTGTCTAAGGGTAATGTACCGAATTCTTAATGAGACTATAGCTGGGATGTGGGTGGAGTGTGTGGCGTATAACATGACCAATAGAAATGCTTTAAATCTGCTTGGATTACAGTTCTGTTACATTGACCTACACTGTTAAAAGTATCCATGAGAAACTTCTGGAGGTTCTTCAGTTTGAAGGTGTGGAGGAACTTCTTAAGGTGCTTTGAGGAACCTTCAAGAAGAAGAAAGAAGGTTTCTTGAAGGTTCCTCCACGTACTTTAAAACGTTCCTCCACAGTTTCAAACTGAAGAACCTCCAAAAAGTCCTCAAAGACCAGTGTACATCGAATGCTTTTGCCTTTTAGCCAGTTTTTCTGCCTTTTCCTGTTAATTCATCATTTCAGAGGCAGATTTTTATTCTCTATGGTAATGATATTCTTTGGCAGGTTAAAAGACAACAAGATATGAGAAGGATAAGCCTTTCAGGTGGTCTACTTTGCACAGCTTGATTAAAACACTTTCTTTTCCCAAAGCACAGCAGGTTGTATTCCTGAGGCTCTTTTTGAACGGTGAGAGTAAAATCATCTGTGTTCAGAAATTGAGGTTGCCTTGATTCATACTCCCCATTGACACGCCTCCCTGTTGGGAATTCAGTCCTATTCAAAATAAAATAATGCGATCAAGGCCACCGGCAGAAGCATTTGGAGTCTGAGAAATAAAGTCGTACAAACCTCGTCCAGACTCCAGAACGTCGGCTGCTGCGTTGCAATTAAAACTGAATGTGAGGAAGGTGATAATTAAACATTAAACATTTATAACGGTGAAAGCCTCATTATTTTCCAGGATCCACATAATCCAGACTCCCTTTTGGCTAGTTCTGTTTTCTCCACTGTGATATAATGGACTAGTTTAATTTTGTCCCCTAAAGTAAGACTGTGGCCGTCGAGTTTTGCTTTCCTGAGATCTGACGGGCTAACACATTAAATTAGGCACACAGATAAAAATGACGGATTGTGGCATGCAGTTATGTCTCGGGCAGGTGTGTAAATCATTACAGGTGTCTTCTGATTAGACACTGGGTCTCGCCACAAGAGGGCGTAAACGTGCTTTCCCCGCTGCCCTATTAAACGGCTCTCAGAGGCTACGTTTGGGTAGTGTACCTCTTGGTAAGAGATCGTTGACTGCTAGACATGCCTCTACGTTTTGCATGGTTGATGGACTTGAGAGGGGGCGCATCATTCGTTTTGATGAATTGCCCACCATCTAGGCCATTCTGATTGTCGTAAACGAGGTGTCGTGTCATAAACGAGGAGCCTGGACTGCTACGGACTGTAACCGTACCGTCTTTAGCATCAAATCCAAGTTCTGTTTGGAATCTGATGACAGTCGGGTTGAAGAATGGTGGCCTTGTGGTGAGCACGTCAATCCAGGCTTTGCTGTGGATCAACACACTGCCCTGGTGCTGCTGCCATTGAACTTTCCAGTAATGTCACTCCTAGTAAGTCTAGCAGCTCGGCGATATGTGCAGGACATCCTGTGGCCACATGGCAGGGCTTCCAAATGGCATTTTACAGCAGGATAATGCTCACCTTCGCACAGCAAGGGTTGCCCGGTAATGTCTTTGCCAGACTGCAACACTTCCTTGGCCTGTCCGGTTGCCAGATTTATCACCAGTTGAGCATTTATGGGACCAGCTGGGACACCAGTTTTGGCAACCTACAACTGTACAGGGCAGGTGGCTCAGCGGTTAGTACAGTGGTGGCTCAGCAGTCAGAGCACCGGGCTATTGATTAACAGGGTTGTGGGTTTGATATCCTGCTCAGCAAGCTGCCACTGTTGGGCCTTTGAGCAGGAGCCCCGCAGCTCTGTGAATTCGATGCACCATACTGGATTCAGTAAAAGCAGTTAAAGCAGCATTATGTGAGAATGTGTATTTGTTGCTCTTGGGCTACCCCTAGAGTTGGGGAGTGTAATTCACTTTAACATCACTGTGGTAAATACAAATCGCATTTTGAGCACTGCCTCATGGACAGCTGTACATGTGCATTTATTGACAAGCTGAGAGATACAGAACCATCACTGAAAGTTCCAGAAGCATGCGGACTGAGTAGGTACTGTATATGACTCGGGTTACCAAGCATGATGCAGATCTAGCGAGAGGGTTCGGCCAGCTTCACCAAAGGTCCATGGTGTAGTAGCAGCATTTCGGCCTAGGGTGATAATGACAGAGACGGCATTCGGCCTGTTACAGTCAGTGGAGTGTCAACATGATTCTGGGGCTGCTATTTCAAGATGACATTGCTACATAATGTTGCTTTAATAAGTGAGTTGTATATAATTGTATTAAATTATTAAAATGATTCTATAGATAAAGAGGTGTAGGCAACAATAAACTGCACGTCTTCTATACACACTCAGTATAGCCTACTCTAACAGTATGCACGTCTGGTGTCTTTTTATTTTCTTATTTTTTTGCTCTGTATTTTTTTTCTATCAAAACTGGCTCTGTTATTATTACATGACCTTTAATACAGCAGTGTATACTTAAGCCTTTCTGTGCAGCTCGGTGCTGCAGTTTGCTCAGTGTGTAAATTAATGGGTACACTTTGTTATATACAAACATGCTATTCTGGGCTTTGACAGTGCAATAGAATTCAAAATCAGTGTATGATGTCATTCAATAAATGGACGAAAGTATTGGGACACCTGCTCATTTGTTGTTTCTTCTGAAATCAAAGGTATTAGAAGGAGCCTATCCTGCTTTACTTGGAGTAACTGTCTCTACTGTCAGAGCAAGGCTTTCTACTACATTTTGGAACGTTGCTGTGAGGATTTGATTGCATTTATTGCAATGCCTAGAGCATTACTGAGGTCAGGATGTTGTATGATCACTACTGCACCTTATTGTTTTTAATTATTGGACGGAGCACCATCCATCATTCCAGAGAACTCAGTTCCACTGCTCCACAGCTCAATGCTGGGGGGCTTTATAGGACTAGATAGATAAGCTGTGTGTGTGTGCATTTGTGCATATGTGTCAGCAACAGGACAAACTTACAATAGCTGAATGCACTCATTAAAAAGGGTGTCCACAAACATTTGGACATGTGTACAATGGCAAAACAACAGAATATACAATATTCAGTCTTACATTCTTTATTGTGTGCATTCAGTAGCTCTGAGCTCACCCACCCGCTCTCCTCGGCACTGCTTGCGTCTCCATCTATGACACACAGTCTAGACAGGTGCCTACATACACCCCGTAGGCTGAGACTTTCTGGTGTTTTTTTCCATACTTTTCTAGGCATGTGTAGCGCGTCCAGACACTGTAGCTTATTCCTTCAGAAAGTCACTCTCCCTGGGTGGCCAGTCAACCTGCAGCCGTGACAGCACCCCTCCCTGTGCAGTAATCTGTACCGGGCAGGCTGTCTGGGTCGGCGTAGACTGTACAGCTGGCTTCTTCCAATGAACAGCACAGTTCGGCGCCGGCATGTGTTACAGCGTAGTTTAGTTTCTGACCGGCCGTAGTTCAAGGATGAGAGAAATGGTACTAGTTATATTTCTCGCATGGTTTTGGCAGCGTGCCTGCCCCCCTAAATATATGCAAATGCATTGCCAAGGTAAAGACACTGGGCTGGGGGTTAGCATTAGCTAGGTTGTGGGTTTGAAAACCAGTTGCTACATTTGCTGCTGCTAATCACACCAGTTGTGATTGTCTATCACAAAAATTCTCAAACGGGACAAAACCGTAAGGGTGGGTTTCACTGTGGGTATCACTGACATCAAAGTCAATGATGCCCACCTATCCAGCAGCAGTAGAGCAACACCCTCGTCAGTTTCATGCCTTTTAGCGTTCGGATGTCGACCCACCGTCCAAACGCCTTACCAGTGTTCACACGTGTCTTTGCACTTGCAAAGCCTTTGCCTGATATAAGAATTTTTGGTTTAGCAACCAATCTTCAGAAGCCCCTCCCCTTCCCCTGACCTGTACTTTCACACAAACACCCCCCTCCGTTCCTGATTGGCTGAAATAGTGATGTGTTTCCTGGTCCGAGCCACTTCTTTGGTTTCTTTCCCATTTACAGAGCAAGGGCTGAGTATGAAGACCTGACTTTTGTAGTGTATAGGGGTATGCATGTGACATCACAGGTGGCAGATTTCCTGTGGCCATGCCCACCGAGTGGCAAAAGGCCGACTGAGTGTCAGCGTTAACGTTCAGTGTGAATCAACAATTGCAGCTTTAGATACATGTATTATACCTGCATGTTTCCCTGCTTGTGTCTGTGTGTGTTGCCTGTGTGTGTGGGGGGAGAGTGTGTGTTGAGAGAGTGTGTGTGTGTGTGTGTGTGTGTGTGTGTGTGACTGAGAGCATAAACAGAGCACTGGCTTGCTCAGGTGTGGAGCAAAAAAGGCAGCTTTGAGAAGCGGGCAGTGATGGATGAGGGGTTTGGGGGATCACGGCTGTGTGAGTGGGCATTCGTTGAGCGTGTGACTGCTGTCAGAAAGCTGGCTGAGGGTTTTTGTCACTGTCACAGCATAGTGTCACACATCCTGACTCTCTGCATGGTCCCAAACCCAGGGCAAAACAAAGGGATCCGTTGACGTCCGAGTCCAGATCTCCTAATGAAATCAAACTCCCATATGATTGAAATGGAATATACTGCAATATACTGATCATTTTAATCAGCAGTTATTATTATCAATCATCAATCTATAATATAAACAACTAAATATATTGTCATTTACAGCAGGGATGTCCTTCTCCAATTCAGTGGATATTTTTCTTTATCTAATCCAGCATATTTTCATAGTTTAGGTATCTGCTATTTTAATCCCAATCTCGTTACAGTTCTTTGATTTAACCAGGTTGTTCATAGCGCCATCTGGTGTTCTCAAGGCACCTTTAACAGACATTATCCCAAGCCGGCTGCAGCAGTGTGGACGTTCTCAGAAGGTAAATAAAAGAGTTTTAGGCACCATAGCACTTTATTTTAAACCATATTTCATAATAAGAGAGTTTTAGCTTGTGGAATCTCCAGATCCTATTAGATCAGATGCAGGTGAACATAAATCCAGTAAAAAGGAGAATCAAGAGCTTCTCATTCTGAAGAAAGTAGTGAGATCTTGTCGGTGAGCTGGTCTGAAGAACAGAGCTTGGTTCCTCCAGGTTTCTCCTGGGCGTCCCCCAGTCCAGCCAGCACAGCGTGGGAATGTGTTCAACTCCATCAGCAGCAGCAGCAGCTCACCTGATTTACCATCAATAAGCCCTGATTAACCACCAAACCAGGTGTTGATCTGAGGAGAACTCTAAATAATACTAGACTCCATGAGGAGAACTCTTGAGATATTCTAATGATGAACACAGTGATGGAGAACTACTACTACTTTTCCAGCCTGATTTTCTTACGTGTCTAAACTTTTGCACAGTTCTTTATATTCCACATATTCCTTTTTTTAATGGGCCATATTACATCTGGATGGAGGATACAGGCAGCATATTCAAGGTTCATGTTTCCAGCCGTGCTGCTTCACACCTCATGAGACAGCCACTCCCCGTCTCTTACAGCAGAAGTTCAGGCTGTGAAAAGTGAGTTTCGGCGTGGCTTTGAAGAGCAGAATAATTTACTGCAGATCCGGCCGTACAACCTTTCAGTCCATTCTTTTTAAGAACGAGCAGTCCGTCCCTGCATGCTTTCCTCATTTCGTTCACGAGGAGCTCCATCACGCTCCTTCTAATGGCCATGAAGTCCTAGGAATGACACATCGAGCCGCTGGGATGAAAGTCCAGCTCGGCTTAAGTGTGAATCCCGCAGCTGAGCACTGGGAAAAGCATAGAGTGTGGTGGACTTCTTCCCCTGCTGAGGGTGGGTGTCGCCGCTGTCCCGCTTTCTGTACATCTGGTCGCCTCGGCCATGCCTGCTTTTCCCACTTGCGGACCTAAGCACTGTCACCACGGGGAGCCTCCGGCGAGCTGACAGACACTCTGGTCACTAGGACACCTAAAGGACAAACATTGGCCAGGCACCAGAGAGCTAGTGTGCGGCGGGTGTATGTGTGCGTGAGCGATGGAGGCGCCTGACTCATCATCCTGACCGCTGACAGTTGCCCGAGACGGCGGGATGGGAGCTGGTAGTGGAGCCGTGGCTCTGCAATGCTGCAGCGGCGCTAAATATTATGGAGCGTTGCTTGGAAAAGGCCAGCGCTGTCCATCTCTGAATTAATAGGGAGTGTTAAAATAGGAGCTGTGATACATGGTATTAACAGCTCTCCCCCTCCACCTTTCTATGCTCCCTCCTTGTTAGGCTGCTCTGGGCATGGTAATGGAAAATGCATGCCTCAGGCCACGAGGTTCAGATACTCCATGCTGGGACACCCCTACTGCGCAGGGGGCTCATCAGTATAGACAGAAATACTAGGGTTTGGCTGTGTGGAAAAAAATATGGTGTAATCCTGATATGCTATCTTATGCATAAGTTTGGACACCCCTGCCTTTTCTTGTTTGGTTTGAGAAGACCAAGAAGATTCATGAACAGTTACTAGACTTTTATAACATTAATAAATGATATATAAATACCGTCACCAGTGTGGCCTGTGCAAAAGTCTGGGCACCTTACAAAGTTGGGTCTTTTTAACTCACAGCACCCAGATACTTTTTGCAGCCACCTGAATGTCTTTCAGTTCTTATAGTTGTGATTTTTTCTGCTCTTCTCATATTTTGGATCATCCTGTTATGGAAGCCGTCATCTTTTAGCTTCAGCCTTGTTACAGATACTTGTTACAGACAATTGCATCCTGGATTTGCTGGTATTTTATGGAATCCATTCCTCTCTCCAGCCCTTTTTTTCTCCAAATGGTCCTTGGCTGATTGTGGCCAAGGCGTCCTCCTTGGACTTCATTGGTCCACAGCAATTGTTTCCTCAAGCTCATCTGGCTTCTCTAGATGTTCTGTAGCATACTTCAGACGTTGACAGTCATGAGTGGGGGAGTTATTAGCCTTTCTTACCAGTATAGGAGAAGTCCTCTCTCAGGGTTTTCTTGGTTGTCCAGATCTTACCTTGACTGCCCCTGACAGTTTCCCTCAACTGTCATTTTATAATAGCAGTCTCTGCTGTACAACCTGCCAGCTGACAACTCAACTATCAGCGATCTACCTATAGCCTCTGTCTTGTAGGCATTGATCACTGACATTTTCACATTCAGATCTTCAGGCAGTTGCTTAAATGAGCTCATGTTACTACAAGGTCCGAAAGAGCTTGAGAAATGTATGGTTTTGGAAATTTGACTCAGCCAGTTGAGGAGGTTAATATTGCAAAGCCCAATAGCGAGATGACGATTAGCAAAGTAACAGTAGCCTAGATTGTGCAGCCCTGCTCAGCAGTGGTGTCTGCTCCAAGCAGCCTTGAGCTGTCTAAGCCTGGGGCCTGATCAAAGGCGGGGCTGGAGAGTGCCCCCCTCATGGCTTGGCCTGGCCTAGTTCTAATGAAGCTATCAGATCCAGGGGGGGGGCTACAGATCTCTGCTGATCAGCACTGCTGTCGGCAGATAAATAAATAAGGAAAACATTGAGAGGGAGGTGAGGGGCTCATATGAGCCCCCCACCCCATGTACTCATGAGGAATTTCTCCACACTCTGCTCCATATTTACTACCTGCAATAAAGCCCTTCGAGGGGTGGAGGAGTGGGAGATCAGTGGGCCGTGTGTGTGTGTGTGTGTGTGTGTGTGTGTGTGTGTATGTGTGTGAGTAAGAGAGATAAATGTGATAGGGGACGGGCGAGTGTAGGCTTCAGTTGTCAGGAGAGTATGCGTGTGTGTGTGTGCATGAGAGGGAGAAGGACGAGATGAATGTGAAGCTTACGCTGTAGTTTGGAATAGCACCTGTTAAATGTGATTGCACAGCAATGAGCAGGCCATAAATCAGCTGGGTCAATCAACCGCACACCGTTCATCAACCACCTAACTGGAGCCGTGATGTCCAGTTATCTACTCTCTTCCTCTTCCTCTCTCTCTCTCTCTCTCTCTCTCTCTCTGTGTTTTCTGTCCCTTCATCCCTCCCTCCGTCCCCTAACCTCCCCTTCTCCTTCTATCCATCAGGCCCTTTTTCCATTATGCGCACTGCAGGCCCAGTGTGTGGGACTCGTCCATGCATTTACCTGAGCAGAGGCTATTAATGTTCATACCTTCTGAAACTCGATGGCCATCTCTCTTTCAGCACAGCCTATGGCAACTGGCAGCCCAAACACTGCCAGCGCCCCGGCAGACCCGCAGACACTAACAAAAACCGGGCGCATTCGTGATCCGGTGTGCGCGCGTAATCTATCCCAGAAAAGTTTCCCCAGAGAACGGATGAATGCGCCAGAAATCCCATGGCCTCCGGTGTGTCTGTGTGGATCTATGGCTGGGCTTACGAGCTACTGTATTGTCTGCTGCAGTCTGTGGACAAGCTTTCACAGTGCGATGGTGGTGTGATGGTGGGCTTAGGTTGGAATAGACTGATAGCTCAAAGCTCTAGAGTGCATCTAATGACCTCTGCCTGAGCCGGCTAATCACCAGAGAACCCAAGAACCTGTACACGTATGATCAGGGCTCCCCTGGAATGGTGAGCAACCATCTCAGCCCCCAGGAAGCAATTTGGAGAGAGGGCACCTTGATTATAAATGTTGAGGTTGGAGAAGGCACTGTTCCTTCAACCCCCACTCCCCCCTCTGTCTCTTGCCAGTCTCAGGGATTAAACCAGTGGCTTTCAATTCCCTAGCCCACCTCCCTAAGCTTTAGGCCACAGCTGCCCTTCAAATGAGCTAATTAGTCCCTATTAGCATCTGTTTTATTACCATTAAGAGCTAGACTGAGGGCTTTTTACAAGCTACTGTGTGGTCTGCAAACTAGCTAACAGAGTAGCCTGTGCTGGTAGGCTTATGGCTACAGGTCAGGTGGAATGGACTGAAAGATCCATCTCCAAAATGTAACGACCTCTGCCTGAGCCGGCTAATCACCAGAAAGCCCAAGAACGAGCAGTACCCACAGCCTGGTGAAGAGAAATCAATTTTCTTTCCTCCGCTTCTTTAAAAGGAGCTAGATTGCCATTGCACAGCCATTAATGTTGACCCCCCCCCCCCCTTCAATTTCCTGATGGTCCTAGGGATCAAACCAGCAATCCTTGGCCCAAGCCTGCGTCTCTACTCTTTAGGCCACGGCTGTACCTCCACTAGCACTAGCACTGGCATGTTTATTAGATCTTGTTTGCAGATCTGTGATTTGTCCTCTATTGGCCTCTTAAGCATGAGTGTTTCGACCACCACGGTAATCTAAGAACACGCGCTTCGTTTGTGCAGCAGGGCCACGTGTTTGCAAAGCGTGGTCCAGGTCATATTCTTAAATGCATGTCTCTGACCTTTTGGAGGGGTTTCCTGACATTCCTAATCCCACAAAATCCCACTGGCAACTTGCTTGAGAAGATATCTGTGTCTTGCGAGCACATGGAACATGAGTGTGCCGTGAATATTTGCATGGGTGTGTCCTGACACAAGGACTCAAGTTCAGCAGTGCTGTTCACCGACCATGGCCAGAGACTCCAGGAATACATCTGGCTGCATTGTGGTTGGGAAGGAAAGAGGAGGAGTGGGGTCCCTCTTAGTCCCGTTGCATAGCAACCTTGCATGTCACTTGGCTGCATTATCCTTTAGGCACATTATGAAGAAGACAAATAGACACCTAGGCGAAGTGACCATCTTCATTCGTTTAATCTACAGAGGAACGCAAAGTTCCTCCCAAGTTTCGTCTAATTGCCGATCAAAAACATCAGCCATGGCATTCGTCAGCACAAGCCTGGAGACACGAGAGAGCGACCATACGTGCATATCTCCGGCTGCTGTTTCAGAAGAAGCTGAGAGGTTCCCTTATAAGAGTCTGCTGTGAAATAACACGGCACACTGGCTTCATACGGTTGATCCGTTTAATCATTCTTTCACTTTGGTCTCAGAGGCTGGCTTCCAGTCCTCCTTGACGTTTGCGTTAGTTTAAATCCCTCGCTAAACATTTGCTCCTGTTCATTCCTTCGCCTCCCTCGACTCCCTCTCTGTTAGCTCTCAGTTATTTACGCTCTGAACTTCTCCATATCCCTCACCATCTCTCGCTATGCTGCACACCAGCCCACTTTCTCTCATGTCCGCTGACTAAGGGTACAGTGAACAGATGCCGCAAGATGCCAACTACATGAAGGCATACAGGCGTGTGTTTCTCGTTTTCTCTCTCTCTCTCTCTCTGTCATGCTCGCTCGCTCACTCACTAAGACACAACCATATACTGTATTAGGTTTTGTGTGACAGCATTAAGTAAATAAATAAATAATGTATATATATATATATATATATATATATATATATATATATATATATATATATATATATAAACTAGAGCTGGGCAACATGACAATATTTCATCGTATCGTGTCTTATTAAATTGAATGAAGTGCAGCATATATTGAGTAAAAATCACAGTACTCAGTATGATACAGTATTTGGAGAGCAGTTTTTTAAAAAGTTCATGCTGTTGGTACATTTTTGTGACAAAATATTGTGATAAATATCGTATATCGTAAAAAACGTCTTTAAATATCGTGATATAAATAGAATTTTTCTGTATCGCCCAGCTCTAATATAAACCTTGTTGTGTCAAAATGTCATGATAAATGGACCAATAGAAATGCTCCAAAATTACTTGAACTTAAAAACGTCTATTAAACGCTAAAGGTGTCAAAGAATGCATTTATTGATATTTTGAAGTTATTTTTTGATATAGAAACTAAACATAATGTAAAAATCCTATTTACAACCCTGTTATTTTGCGTCAAAATGAAAAGCACTGATTTTCCTTTTACAGAAGACTACAGAAGAAGATTTTACTGGCTGGTTGATGGAACCTGCTGTCCTCTCCTTTTGCCCTCTCAGTGTGATTGTAGCCGGTTAGCTGTTAGCCATGTCCCCACTCGCTTCCCTGAGTTTGATTTGACTTTTCCCCTCTGATGTGGGTTCAGCTCCAGTTTTGTTTAGCGGAGTGGACAGTTGAGAGAAGAGATGGTAAAAGGCTAGTGTTCACTTTTAGCTTAGCGCATATCCCTGTTTGCTACCCTGCTACCTTTCATTTGTCGAGTTTGAGCTTCCCTTCTGTGGACCCCGGCACAGGCAAAGCCATGTTCATGAGGCCTTGAAATATATATATTTCAATAGATATGGTAGTTGGCATTACTCAGAAGTGTTTCCTCTCTGGTTTGTTCTTGGGGAAGAATCAAACATGCAGGTGCTGTATTGTGGCTGTTAGCAAGAGCATTCTGCATTCATCGGTTCGGATGTTCTGCACTGCAGTGAAACCGTTTGGTGATGTAAGACAATGGCAAGTGCTCTGGACCGAGCACAGGTATGCAAACAATGTTTCGTGTCACTGTTTGGTATATGGAGGAGACAGTTTGCACTTGGCGTACTCCAGTGAATTGTTTCACAGAAGCCTGGTGTGATATATCTGTATTATAAGATGTAAAGCTTTGGGTAGTGTGTCCTTCTGGGAATTTTTTGGAATGTACATTGAAGCCCCGGCAGCTTTCATCATTAGATCTGGAGAGTTCGCTGTATTGCTTGGATCTGTATGCATAGTGACTTCTGCTGACTTCCAAGGAAAAACAGTGCATTGTGCCATTTGTTTGGTTTCTTAAATAGACTGACGAGTGGGTTGACCTACTATATGTGTTAAGATTCTGCTGTGTCCTTGTAAAGACAGCATTTGAATATCTTCCTCGGGCATATTTCACAGCCCAGTTGGCGGCGAGATGGAATATTTGTTAATTATGTTTTCTCAGCACATCATGCTCATCTTGTGCGTATAGTGACCCACTTTCGCTCTATACGCCATCCGCTTTAATCTTTACAAGTGAATCACACAGGTCTATTATATTTAACATTTTTCTCGGAAGTGCAGAGGGGGGAAAAAACATATTTTCTACTTTTATCCGTTTTAGCTTAAATCTCAGAGGACCCAGAAGCAATGAGAAATTTGAAAAGAGGAACGGCCATGTGACTGTAAACCTCAGCTTAGGGGACCAAAGTCCCTTATCTTCTTCATGTTTTGAGATTCCCTTCTTTTTTATCTCCCACGTTTAAGCTGTTTGAGGGAGGGCACATGTCCTGCTGGTCCACACAGATGCTCCTCAGCAGGCTTGGTCCATGAGGTCATGCCTTGTTGCGCTACATCAGGGCGGCTTGATGGGTGCTGACAGCTCATCCTCCAGCAATGGCACACTCGCTGCCTTTGCACACAATGCCCAATGCCCGATGTGTTCCAGTTGGACTGAAAAGGATGGTCGCACAGCTGCTGTACTTCTCCTGGAAGCCCCTCCACCCCCACTCTCATCGCACTCTGCCCCACACCTTCACGCATGCTGTGGGCCAGCTCTAAACGTTTTTGCCAGGCGCAGGAATCTTGGCTAACTGGGCGTCACAGATGCCAGCAATTGCACTGTGGATCAGGAAGGAAATTCCTCGTAAAAGCAGCCGAATGGTGCAGCCTCGCGCTGGTCATTACCTTGTTGGGTAGACGGTTTGCATGTGGAATATTCAAAATATTCAAAACCAAATCTTACACTCAGGTTTATGAGCCAAAACATTAAGACTTCATGCCTTGTGTGCTGTCGGACCTCCATGTGCCGCCGAAACGTGCCATAATCTAACCTCTGCGTCTATGGCAGGTAACTCAAATTCTGTAAATTCTGTAAGGTGGTGGAGCCATGGATAACCACCATCGACTTGTTTTTCCAGCTCATCCATCCATTCGTCCACCCATCATCTTATCTGTCTGTCCTGGTAAGGGTTGAGGTAGGTCTAGAATCCAGCATCCAGAACTAGGCTTTAGGCGCTATAAAGGTAATATGGTATACAGCTGTATCTAAAAATGTTGCTGGTTTCTCAAAACGAGGACAGTATTTCAAAATGACAACGTGTCTGGCCATTTAAGCCCACTTCCCCATGTGCATTTAAGAGAGCCACAGGGTGGGGGGGCTGTGGGTTCTCATTGATTGGTAGAGTGGTGCTCTGAGAACAGGTGTGTTTAGGGACGCTGAGTTTGACTGAAAGACAGAGGAAGCAAACCTGGATACCCATTCCTTTCTGTGGCCCCTGTGTAAAAAAACGTTTTTAATCATTGTTTTATTGTTCTTTTGCAAAACTGTGTTTTTAGAATGATGTGAACATCTGCCGAGGGTCAAATGTCAAACAGGCCGATCATGCGGACTGCCCAGTGCTGAAAATATGCACTTTTTAAATGCCCTCATTTTTCTCGAACATTCGCCAAAATGTGATCCCACCCGCAGAGAACTGACCCGAGGTTCACTTGGAAGTGGACTGTGTTTTCCGGTGGACCCTGATCCAGTTGTTTTGTCTGCTCCTGTATTTTTTAGATATGCTAATGGTTTCATCTCTGCCTATGAAATTACCATCTGCAGCTTAACTCACATGTAGGCTTAATAAAACCTCTCTGCAGTTTCAGACCTTCTGTAGAGAACAGTACTAAACCATCTGCCATATTAAAGCACTGAGAAAGAATTCATATATTTTGTAACAGTACACGAGACTGGGATCTCATGCAGTAGCAGCAGCTCCAGTACGTGATTAGTAAGCATGGTAAGTACAGTAATTCTTCTGGCGGAGGTGCTAATGCCTTCCTCAACTCCCGGGAACAGAAGAATGTCTCAATTACTTTTCCTGTTGAGGGTCAGGTGGTGCTGCACAGAACCTGCTCGGTTCTCGTGGGTTTTGAGTTGATGGGAAAAATGCTGTGTTTAAATCAGTGGATTTGATGGCGTCCATGGCTTGTGTTAATGGTTCATATAAACGATCATATAAATGGCGTGTATTATTAATTAAGTGTAGTCACTTGGCTGGCTGGAACATACGGATGTGGAGAGCGTGTTATGTATAGTAATGAGACAAAGCCGGGCTCAAGTCTTTCAGATTGGAGATTGGACAGCTGCTCACCGTATGGAGAACATGGGCCAGATTTTAAGGAAATGATCTGTGCCAATGCAGACAGTATATCTACCCTATATGGACAAAAGTGTTGGGACACCTGTTTATTCATTATTTCTCAATTAAATGCATTCAGCTGCTTTATGTTGCACACATTTAGCTTGTCTAGACCCTGTAGAGACATAATGCCAATAGAATAGGACTCTCTGGAGCAGATCAACATGAACCTTTTGGCACCATGCTGCCTAATGCCAGGCGTGAGCCAGCTATAGGTATGAAGGTTTCCAGCATTGAACTGGATCCATTATCCAGAATGCAGCGGCCCGGGTTGTCTTCAATCTTCCTAAATTCAGCCATGTCTCTCCACTGCTGCGTTCTCTCTTCACTGGCTTCCTGTAGCTGCTGCCCGCATCAGATTCAAAACCCTGACGCTGGCCTACAAAGCCAAGAACGGACCAGACCCTCTGTACTTGATGGCAAAGGTCAAAAGCCCATCCGCACCAAGAGCCCTTCCAGCTTCAAGTACGGCTCGGCTCGACCCACCATCCCTCAAAATCCGCGGAAGACAAGCGTCCAGACTTTTTTCTGTCCTGGCACCAAAGTGGTGGAACGAGCTTCCCCTGGGTGTCCGAACGGCCGAATCTCTCGCTGTCTTCAAACGCAGACTGAAGACCCTCCTCTTTAGAGAGTTCTTGGGCGAATAGCAGAGTGGTCACCCTATTGACTTGTGTCTAGTAGTGTCTTAACTTGGAGGTATATTTGAATTTTAGCCTATTCAAACTAGCTGAGGTTATTATGAAGTAAATAGCAAAGCAATTTTGTAAGTCGCTCTGGATAAGAGCGTCTGCTAAATGCCTTAAATGTAAATGTAAATGGACGTCGAATTTCTGGGATGCCCGAGTTCCAAGTAGCGAATTTCACGAGTGGGATTTCCTACTCGGAAAGTCAGGAGAGCCTCACCAACCCAGGGTTCATAATCCAATATGGCTGCACGGCACATCAACAGTAATAAAAGCAGTAGTATAATACAGTTTATTCTCCAGTACTGTCCAACTTCTACCTGTCATCGTGTTTACATGGTCGTGTTCGGCTGCGCAAAATACGGTATAATGTGCTCTTATCAACTAGTATCGCTAACAATTTTAACCAGGGACAGTGCTAACCAGGCCAACCTGGAGCATAAAAAATGGGACGAATTTTGGTTAAATTCACCATAAAACACCGGTCACAGATCGTCAAACTAGTTACCATGTAAACTCCGAAGTCTTTAGCTAATTGTTCTTGGAAAAGTTGTGAAATATTGTCCCAGTGATTGGAAACCTGTCAATTCGAGTGTGACGTCATTCCCAGCTCCGACTTCCAAGGTAAACGCAACGCAGCAGATTTAACCAACTAGCAATTCGTTAACAATTATTTGGCCCTAATTTTGCTCTTATTCCAGCAAACCGGTTACAGTTTTGAGCCTTGTTTGTTTCGTTCACTTCAGACAGATTTCTTCCAGAACTGTATGTTTTTATGTGTTTGCTTGTTTCACCTCAGCTTCGACTCGCACATGTGTGGGCGAGGCAGTAAGGAGAAGAAGACAATCAGGACAGCACAGGTAGTATTTAAGTCACATATTATGCAAAAGACTAAGACTGCGCTGGAACTGAATAACGGCTGCTGGGATGCACTGCGTCTTCATTTTCACCACAAAGAGGCCTTTCCCTCTCCGCCAGGCTGAGGCTTATTAAAGATGGTGGACTGATAAGGCTGCATTGCCTTGGGATGTTCCACCCAGCTTGTGGATGCGATCTCCTCTGCCACAATAAAAAGCTAATGGCAGATAATTACCTCAAAGTTGCCGGAGGCAGAGAGTCCTCATATCTCTCCTGTCTGCCTCTCAGATCTACTTGAGTTTACAGTGTACGGCGCTCGCCTCTCAATCAGACTGCCATCTGCTCTTCAGGTGCGTGGGGAGGCTGCGTTTTCGGCTTTTCTTTTCAAATCCGCCTTCATATATCAGACTGACGGGTAGCTTATATCGGGCGAAGAACTATGAAGGGCAGCAAAGTCATAAACACATCCTTTACGCTTCTCGAATGTCTGCTCGCAATTTCCACATCAAGGCAACGACAACAAATCTTCACAAGCGATGATGTTCACTGTTGCTAAATTCTGGGTGTGATGGCCATCAACCAAAACTGCGAAGGCATTTTGACGGATTTTTAGCTGCAGGTTTTAGCAGAGTGAAATGACAGCTGCTCTACCTGTACGGCAAAAAAGAAAGAAAGAAAACACCAGCGCTTTCTAGTCTCTCTCTCTGAGCCTTTGTGGACCAAGTTTTACCAGAAAGGCGTTCTTCCCACGCTAGCACTGTGACTCAGCCCAATCTGCTATGTTGAGTCGCTGCCACAGGTGCTACATGTAAGGCTCGTATTCAGTAATGTGTTTCTGCAGCAAATATGAATCATCTTCCGCTTCGTCCGTGCTTAGCTGAAGAAAGAGAAGACAGAAATTGTCCAGCAGCAAATGAGCAACGTCAGGCTAAATTGTTTACTTTCCAGCGTGGCATTGCCGTACTTTTGGACATCACAGGCGTAGGTGAAGCATAATCAAATGACTTCCTGACCTTGCCGCCAACCTCCTAAACCTTCTGAAGCCATTTGTGAAGCACTCACATCACTGAAAACCCGAAGTGTACAAGAAGCATGACTTTCAAAAGTCCCCCCCAGTCCACACTGGCCATGCACCCATCAGCCATAACATTAAATCCCCCTACCTAATATTGTGTGTTACCAAAACAGCTCTGCTATTTAAGGCATGACCTTCTCAAAACCAGATCTCTGAAGGTGTCCCAATTAGAGGCCCCATTGTCACTGGTTCACGAGACCACCCTCAGCCTAGTAGTGTGTATGTATCCCTTGTGTTGCCAAATCAGCTCTAACCTTCAAAACCTATGGCATACTTAAGACCTCTGAAGGCGTCCTGTGGTATCTGGCACCGAGACGTTAGCAGCAGAAGTCCTGTAAGTTTCGAGGTTCTACCTTGAAATCAAGGGTTTTAAAGAGGCTGGTTTTGTTGGTGTAGCTGTCTCTGCTGTCCAGGGAAGAAGGCTTTCTACTAGATTATAGAGGAGAACTTCTGTGAGGATTTGATTGAACTCCCCAAATCATCCCAAAAGTACTGGATAGAGCACATCTGTATCAGCAATGCATGCCACTATGTGAATTATCTGAATGCATTCATTAGAACATACAGTGTCTACCCCTCACTCTTATTGTAAGTAGTTTTCATGGAGCTCTATCACTTCAGGTGCAGTTCCAATGCTGGTGGGCTTTATACTTCTGTAACTGATGCTGAGGATGATGAGGTCTTAAGGTCATGTGTGTTTGCTCCAGAGCAGTAAAAAATGGACTGACTGTGGTTTTGGTACATAAAACCACACAGATGTCATAAATACTTTACATAAAGACCTCACAACAAGGAACAAGATGGAAGAGAGAGCATCTTGTGCAGCATCCAGAGAGTAAGAGAGTCACAGGCCATATGCTTACCATTTCAATGCTCGGCCATTTGTGGGCTTGTTCACTCTCAGCTCTCTCTTGAGTGGTCAGGTTCCTTGACTTGTGCTTCTCTCCCTTCTTTCTTTTCTTCCCTCTTCTAATCACTAAAATGGGAAAGGGCCGAGCAGCCAAAAGGCTGTAACTGACTTGCATTCAAAAAGCCTCCAGACCTCCGGTTTAATATAACAAGGTTGCCTCCACTCACACACATACACTGCGCCTGCTCTGGTAGTCAGGCCTCGAGTGATTTCTCTGCATAATCTTCACTCACTAGACTTAGTACACTGCTACAGACTGCTGCAGCATCTCTCCTAACTCTCTCATTACTTCTCTGGCCTGTTTTTCTACAGCTGTTGCACCAAATCGCAATTCTTATCCCTATAAAACAGCACTAGCTTGAGATTTCCATAGGCCATTAAGAGCAGCGTGGAATAGCGGAGGCTGCACAGCTAAATGGAAATGTTGTTCTGGAGATGAATATTTCATCGGGAGGAAGCTGACAGACTATGATGCCACAACACTGTAACACTTTGAAGGACATGCAGATGTTCTGGCTATAGAGGGGATGTTCTGGCTTTTTACTGAGAGGAAGATGTACTCAGTGATGTGCACTGTTCAAGATTACCAACTGCCATTTAAAATGGTTGACTCAGTAGAGTTTATAGATTTTCAGATGCTTGCAGAAGGTTTTTCACACTCTTGAAAATCGTGAGACCATATAAGAACCCTTATTGGATCCATGAAAAGCCAATAAATTTTTTTACTTCTTTTAACGTTTAAACTGATCAGCCATGACATTGACATTGATTCTCTTCATCTAAGGTGGCACTTATCAAGGAATGGGGTCTACTTATTAGGCAGTGAATGAACAGGCAGTTCTTGAATGTGATGTGTTGAAAGTAGGGAAAATGCCACTTTGACAAGAACCAAATTGTCGTGGCTAGACGACTGAGTCAGAACATCTTCAATACATCTGACAGGTCTTTTGGGGGGTTTTCTAGTAAGGAGTTGTCAGTACCAACCAAAAGGTTGTTCCGAAAAAGGACTACCGGTGAACTGGTGACAGGGACATGGGCATCCATAGCTCACTGATGCTACAAGTTATAGGACTTAAAGAATCTGCCAACGTCTTGGTGCCAGAGACCACAGGACATCTTCAGAGGTCTTGTGAAATCCATGCCAGGAATGGTCACATTTTTTGTGGTGGCACTAGGGGGACCTACTCAATATTAAGCACTGTTGTGGCTGATAGGGAGATATATAGTTAGATATATTAATATAGTTATTAATGGAAGCAAAGGTGGTTCTTCTATGGCATCGCCCAAATAACTATTTATATATAAATATGTTTTAGGATAGAACACACACGCAGTAGTTTATCATCCCTATCAGCTGTAAATTTACTTCAGAGTTATGGTATTCAAAACTAAGCCAAAATCTGGTCTATCTGCCTGTTATTTTGAGCCACAAACATCCAAACACGATCATTTTCAGCACGAATCTCAAAGAAATGCTTAGGAATAACCCCCACACTTCAGTTGTCTTTTATTCTCACTTTGAAGATACAAATCAATAATAAGCCTTCAGCACTCTGAAGTCCACTCCCGAACGGGTGCACACACACACACACACATTAGCAGACACCACTTTGAAAGCGGCATGATGGTTCTTTCATACTTTATTCTTAAAATAAAAATTCTGCAAAGGGTTCGCAGAGTAATGCTATAGAGGTTTTGAGCCAGTTTTGGTTCTATGAAGAACCATTTTTATAAAGAGATGTGCGTGAAGAACGTATTAAAGGTGTGTGTGTGTGCATTCTTGATATCCTGCTTTTATGGATTTCCTCTCTTTCAGTAGCTGAGTTACCACCCAGTTCTTGAATTAAATTGAAATGAACAGCTAAATGTTGTAAGTAGATAAAAAATAAAGCTGAGTTTCAACAGAAAAGAGAATAAAACTCTTGTGATCAGTGAATATATAGAGGGACTGTACAGGGGATTCTTTTAGCTGTTAAGCACCTTTAATACCCTTGATTTCAGTAGAAACAATGAATGAGCAGGTGTCCCAATACATTTGTCCATATAGTGTGTGTTTGTAATAGAGATGGAATGTGGGGGGCTTTATTCCCCTCTAGCCCACACCTGGCATTAGGCATTAGGCATTAGACATGGTGCCTATTGGTTAATGTTTATCTGCTCCAGACAGCCCTATTCTACATGACGGTGCCTCCCCTATGGGTCAGCAATGGGTGCCGAATGCTGAATGCATTCAATAGACGGGGTGTCCACAAACATTTGTCCATAGTGTAGTTCTTTACGGAACTACACTATGGAAGTGGATCTTCTGGGCTGCAGCTCCAAGGACTTGGAGGCTTATTTTTAAGAGTCAGGCCAATTACCCACAGCAAGTCTCCTCCATAACAAGGACACTTGTGACAGATAAAGCAGTTAAGAGACAGAAATGAACTCCTATTGTTCCGGGATTTTTGCATCAGCACTTCTCTTATGGAAGTCAAAAGAAATCCCCAACAGCTCCACTCCCAGAGCGCCGGAATTTATCAGAAGCATTCTGCGGATTTCAAAGCACATTATTCACTCCGCGCATGATCTCCTGTGTGGAGCAGCGGAGTCCAGTGGAGGCTGGCGGTGGTGTTCTGGCTACTGGAGCTCTGGACGCAAGCCAGACATTGTGCAGTGCTGAATGACGCAATACAGGCTCTGAGACGGCTCTGCCACCCGTTGCATCAGGAAATCTTAGACTAATGGGAACTGCTCGCTACCTCATTTCGCTCCCTGAATCGTGTCCAGCATTTATGGCGAGCGATTGATTGATTAATCGGCAGTAGTTGGTTGGCAAAGATAATCAGGGCACTTTGAGAATGATTGAGATTGTAAGCTGGAGATTCTCCACAAAGCTATTAGCATGCAAGTCTGCTTTCTGTGTATCACTAGTCAGGTTTCCATACATGTTTTATTAATTATTATTTATCTATTTATTACTTATTGAATAAAAGGGAAACAATGAGGAAACTTTGCAGAAAAGTGTAAAAAAAAAAATCATTTTGGAGCATTTCTATTGGTCCGTTCATCATTAAATTCAGACACAGTTCTTTTTTTGTTTTTTCTGCTCAGTGAAAAACATGCATCTCCAAACGGTGACAAAAATGTCCTTACTTTGAATGGACGTCAATGTAAAATAAGAGTTTACTCCATGTAAATTGCAGCATTTCTATTGGTCCATTCATTCAGAGTGATTTACACACTATACAGAGCAGCTACAGGGTTCAAACCCATGTTTTTCATTGGACAGCAGCGGAAAGCACCATATTGCTTTAATACAAACACACTGTATGTATTTTTTAATTCATAAAGTCATTTCCTCTGATAATATGCCCAACTGGGATCAGAAAATTTCTGTCCATGGGTTCTATGTTGACCCCACATATGGATGCCTACCAGGGTCCCACAAGAGTCTATGATGGGACCATGAGGGGTTAAACAGGGGCCCTATCTGGGTTGTACAGTGCACATGGGGGGGGGTAGATGGGACGGATATTAAGGTGGGCTGTAAGAATGGGGACCATGTGGGAAGCCTAACCGAGTCCCAGTAACAACACGTGTACAAACCCATTCAGAGCCCCTGCCCACCTAGAACCCACCTAGCCCAAGTTGCACCCATGTGAGCCCCACATGAGCATGTTGGCAGGGTCTCTGATCATGTCTCCAGTTCTGTATCTAGAAGACTTCAGGAAACGCTCCCCTCAACTGCTACATCACAGACTGACTGTGTCAAAATAAAAGTCACTAAAACAAATGACCAAACGGCCAGTGTCAGAATGAAAGTCACTAATACAAACAAATGGAAAGTGCTAAAAGTCACCAATAACAAACAAACAGATTGTGTCAAAATAAAAGTCACTAATACAAACAAAGAAATGGAAACTGCCAAAAGTCACTAATACAAAAATGGAAAGACTGTCAAAATAAAAGAACTTTTAGAACAAACAAACCATGTAAAATAAAAGTACCACACACAACACACAGACTGTGAAGGTTAAGAACCTTTTTATGGTCTTACCAACTTTTTGCTTGATGTAAAGGTTCTTCACACTCACACGTCTGCATTGAAAACATGGTTCTTTATGGAATCAAAGGTGGTTCTTCTGTGGCATCCCTCAAGGATCAATCTGCAGGACCTTTATTTTTAGGAATGTAGCTCAGTTTGACTTTTCTCTGGTGTTGTCTGGTGTCATGCATGTTCACATAAGCTTGATTTGATGGTTTCTATGTTTGGTTGTGAGTTTGACCTCACTTTTGGTCTTGGTTCTGGTGTTTGGTTTGCTACTGTACAGCTACTGTAACAGATGACTGCACTGGCGAGCATCATGCTAAGTGATGCGGGAAGAAGGAGGGCCACCCTACCCATTTAGAGAGAATGAGGCCAATTATGTGGTCTGGGACTCCAAGTCCTGAGTGGCTGTGGCATTGCCGGTGATTAAACCTGCCACCCTATCAGTAATGGGCTCAGACTGTTGCTTGGTTCTGGTTTATCCGAGCATCTCTGATGTCAGACATATCTCTAAAGCATAAAATCTCTCCGAACTGCATGACTCACAGCTCATTTTGCCTACCAGCCTTCAGTAGTTAAACAGGTGGGGAGTCATCATCTGGAGGTTTCATCTCTTGCCCTTTATGGCCTCTGAGTCAAGATCTTTTCTTTTTTTTTTCGCATCCTTCACACATCATTCCTAAGCGATGCTGTCACGGCCTCCTACTCTGACTCTCTGCAAGGAAAGACAGACAGCAGGAGGAGTCCGAGCATCCTGGCCACAGCAGGATGGCGTGTGTGCAGCTGTTTGGGATTTGGTTGCAGCAATGATGTTCCCAGTGGAGCAGTATTATGCAGGCCAGTGCTGGAGAACCAGCCCAAGAGACCCTGTAGAGATGACACCAGAGACCTGAGCTGAGCTAGAGCTACTCACAGGCTACTCACAGATGGATGAGTGTTTGTGATTTGGATGTGTGTGTGTATGTATATATATGTGTGCGCTGGAGAGGACTGAGCTGAGTGGACAGACTGATCGGGACAGCTGTTGACCGTGAGCTCGGTTGTGGGTTATTTGTGTGTCTTCGTGTGTTTGAGTGTGAGCGAGGCTTCACGAGAGAGCCTGTGCTGGTTTAGATGAATGTGCACTGCAGAAAATGGACGAAATTTAATACTGAGCTTATATTGCTACATGCCGTGATTGCAGTATGTCTTGCAATATATTAAAACATAAGAATGCTGTCATGCAAAAAGCATGTATATCCAAAACGGCAACTTTACAGGAGAAGAAAAAAACCTTCTTTACTTTCAATGGAAGTCAATGTAAAAAGATTTTATTTCAGGATGCATTTCTATTGGTCCGTTTGTCATTATATTTGGACACAATGTGGAGAACAACTGACAGAGAAGTACTTAAGTACTTAAATGCCTTAAATGCTGGTACAACCAGCTCCTGAAGACCCAGCAGCTCTTGTTCTTGTCAGTAAACCTTTCTTTAGATGCAGCATTCTTCATATAATGCACATGTGTGCATCATCCTGTGGCTCTCATCCAGATGTGCACTGATGTTTTACATGTAGCAATTTAATCCGCTTGGTCACAGATATTATTTTCTGCACATATTTCCAAGCATCTGGAATCAGGAATGTGTGGTAAGTAGGTCTGAACCACCGAGTAGGATTTCCTTGGTAGCATAAAGGCCTAAACGGTCCTCTAAGAGTCAGCTAAGGAGCCCAGTTCCTCCAAAAGTGCTCAGAAGTTAGCATAGCATACAGTATATAAAAAAACACTGCATTCCAAAAAAATATACACACACTATATATATATATATATAGAGAGAGAGAGAGAGTCTATTATATGTGTTTATTACATATAGACTGTTAATATGAAATCAGTAGGATGAAACTGTTTTGGCTAGGTGGTTACTATGGAGTTGCTAAGTGCTTGCTAGATGGGTGCTTTGTGGTTGCCAGGTGGTTGTTGTGAAGTTGCTAGGTGCATTCTATATGGTTGCAAGGTGGTTGATATGAAGTTGCTAAGTGCTTGCTAGATGGGTGCTCTGTGGTTGCAAGTTGATTGCTATGATCTCGCTAAGTGGTTGCCAGGTGGCTGCTATGGAGTTGCTAGGTAGATTCTATATGGTTGCAAGTTGATTGCTATGCAGTTGCTAAGTAGTTGCCTGGTGGTTGCTATACAGTTTCTAGGTGGATTCTATGTTTTTTCTAGGTGGTTGCTATTAAGTTGCTAAGTGCTTGCTTGCTAGATGGGTGCTATATGGTTGCAGGTTGGTTGCCATGGTATTTCAGGTGGTTGCTATGGTATTGCTTAGTGGTTGCTAGGTTGTTGCTATGCTATCCCAGGTGTTGCTGAGTGGTTCCTGCAGTACCTCGTGTGCTTATGTGGGTGTTACTGGTGTATTTGTATTATTGTGACATAAGAAGTGTGCCATTCGTTCCTATGGGATAAAATCTGTTGCTACACAGAAACTGTGCATCTGATCAAAAAAGCTGTTCACAAGCCTGACTCACACCATCAGAGCTAAAAAGAGTTAGACTATGGGATGAAGAAGTATGTACGTGCCTGGAACTGTAGAGCACCTTGTTTATCTATGCAGTAAGCAAATTGCACACCAAATCCCCTTCAATCTCTTGATCCAAACAAAATCATTAAGCTATAGCCCACCGTCGCAGTGAGGCTTATGTGTGATGTTTCCTTCTGTTGCCTATGTCTCTCCTTTCACCATGAGGAAGCAATAGGTTATAGGCCTCCCCACAGGTCACCTCACCCCTTTGTTTCATATTTGCCCTTGCACATTTAATCAAGCTGCCCTGACACTCGCGAAATTTTGTGGGCTGCTTTCACTTAGAGGCGTCTCTGCCCTCCTTTTACTTAAACCCCCCTTCAAGGTAATCGAGCGTGTAATACATCTCTCAAGGCGGCCAGTTATCATCTGAGCACAGAGAGGTAGTTCACCTCCGGAGGGCCACAGGCGGGTAGAATAACAGGGGCTTTTTAGTAATTGTGCCCTGAACCACGCCACTGTTTATTGTGTCTGCATCCTAGCCTGATTGCTCGGTCCCATCTCCACTACGTGGCCTAATGCTGCAGGGAGGACCTGGAACAAAGCTGTGGACGTTTCATTAACTCTCGTTAACGATAGTTGCATGTTGTAAGGCAAAAACGTCACTGTGTCTTACGAGCTGTCCCGTAAAAAAGCCATTTTTAGACATTCCCTCTAGCAGACGGATCACTGTCTCTAACTTTAGGACATGATGCTAAAACGGAGTTTTCTGAAGAGAAAGACTTTGACTTTTCTGCTTTCCTCGAACTCTCGAACTCACTGCCTGAGTTCTGAAAGCCTTTTTCCTTAACTTTCCCGTGACATGCTGTCAAACGTCTACACCACTCCTACATGATACATCAGGAAAAGTGGAGAAGCAGCACTTTTGGAAAGGTTAGAGGAAACCAAGGTCACACATTACACCAGGGGCAACATCTAATGATGTGATGAAGGCCAGAGTGTTCCCTAAGGCAGTGGATCTGAACCCTTGTCCTGGAGAACCCACCCGTCCTGCACATTTCAGTGTTTTCCCAATCAAACACACCAGCTTCAGCTCAGGTGGAGCTGGGTTTTTAATAAGATGATTTGCTGGATTAGGAGTGTTGGGAGGGGGGCAAGGGGTTCTCCAGGACTAGGGTCGGGAACCACTACTCTAATACCCAAAAACCCAAACGTTCGGTTGACATGCAGTACTGATTCTGATGCCATTCTGTTTAGGCAGGTCTACAAAGCTTTAAAACTAGCTGTTGTTATTTGAATCACTTAAGCTGAGCATCTACACTATCTAGTCTATATGGACAAAAGTATTGGGACACCTGCTTGTTCATTGTTTGGTCTGAGGTCAAGGATGTTAAAAAAGTCTTCATCCTGATTTTGTTGGAGTAGCTGTCTCCATTGTCCAGGGAAGAAGGCTTTCTATTCGTTTTTGGAGGAGCATTGCTGTGAGGATTTGATTGATTTTGAATGATCACCACCCCACCTCATTTTTTAAAACTCCAACTTATCCCAAAAACCATCATTCCAGAGAACAGTTCCACTGCTTTCATGCTCCAAGCATGACCTGGGCCTTTCAGGATCATTGTCCTGTTGCATAACCCAACTGTGCTTTATCTTCTCATGGACAGACGTTCTCCTGAAGATTCCCACAAATTAAAAAATTCAGAAATTCATGGCACTGTTTGTCTATATGTATTTCTTAACTATTTGTTAAGAAATATTGATATTGCACAGAAATTGGTATTGATGGTATTGATTGCCGAACAATTAATAAATGCTTAGATTTAGTCCCAGTTTATTGATTTTCTTTACTGCTTGTAAATGTATATTTATTGACGTCCGTATCTGCAGATTTGTACATTACAACAACAGGATATCAGCCCAGAATTCCCAAACTAGCCTAATTACAACGCTGGTGTTTGTTGGAGAGTGTTGGGTCAGTGTGCTTTGATATGACCTTTATTTCTCCTCCTATGGAGGAGAGCACACTGAGGCTGTGCTGTAAATTAGGAGGATGTTTCAGTGAGTGTTTGTCGTGCACAGGATGTAACATACCAATGTAGAGGAGCAGTGATGTAGTTCCTCATCACAGAATGGACATGCTGTTGTAAGTCATGGGCCAAAAGCCATGGGATCGGGTATATATGCGAATATGTGTGCATATGAGTGTGTGTGGGCCTCTAAATCAGCCTGTAGGCACCTACTGCACCCTTCTTCTCAGCCTGCGAAAGGAGAACTATCATTCTCTCAACACAGCAACCACAGCTGCCCTTTCTTCCTCACTATATCTCATCACATGGCTGCGTATCGGTCATGGTGGGCTGTGTATGCGTACAAGTGTTGGTGTATGTGAATACCTTCATATTAATGTATAGTCTGGTGAAAAAATTAGGATACCCCTCGAAAACCTAATGGACACATATGGGAAATCTTAATTTGAACAAAATTGAAAGAATTAATTAAAGGATTAATAATTATTTTATGGATTATTTACTTATTTCTAATTGTTTGAGACCTTTTTCAATCCTTTGCCAGACACTATTACATGTATAAACGCCATCTGAGGCCATTTTTGAAGGCCTAATGTAGAATGTAATAGAAATGCAAGGACACCTTGTGCTCTAATAGCTGGAATTGTCCCTCTTAGCTGAAATAACCTTCATTATTCATTGCCTATAACCAACTACCAGTCTCTGACATCCACTGGGAGAATCTTTTCCCCACTCCTCTGTGCAGAATTCTTTTGGCTTATCATATTTTAGGGGATTTTTTCATGCGCAGCCTGTGTAAAACCATCCCACGGCACATCAGTAGGATTAAGATCCAGGCTGTGACTTCTCTCATGCTGGATTTACTGGAGTATTTTGGCTCATTGTCATGGTGCATGGTCCATCTCTGTCCTCAAGCATCAGTCAAGAATTCACAATGTATTCTATGATGGAGACTTGGCCAGGACCTGCTGAATCAAAGTAGACCCAAACCATAACACATCTATCAAATGATCATATTGGATTGCTTTTTTATTCATGACTCTGTTAATCACACTGCTAACACCATCACTAGCTCTAGATCTAAACTCCACACTGTCTGTGTCGCAGTGAAGGTCCGATAGATGCTGGCATTTGGTGGAGGCATCTAGTCGCCTGTTTTAAGTAGAAATGCACATGGCTCTTAGATTTCTTCAAGCTGTGGTGCTGATGCTCTTTAAAATTTAATGCTCAGCTCCAGCCTGGGGAACACATCTCCCTTATTTTATTTTTTATTCCTGCTTATATTATGTTTTATGGCTTCTGCCTCTCTTTACAAATGGATCTGTGGTGTGTTGTTCGTTGGGTGAGGTGCTACGAATGAGATTGTGGGTATGTACATTCGTGTGTGTGACAGTGTGTTTGTGTCTTTGCCTCAGGTGCCCCTGTTCTCTGGTCCGTGACTGAGTTGCAGACAGTGGACACATTCAATCTATTGGAAGAAGTGACAGGTAAGGCCACCCTGTTCAAGCTCACTGCAGCACGTATGGGTCAAACTGCTGGTGAAGGCAGGCATAAAAATAAAAAAAATATATAAAAAATGCATTTATTGAGGATTTAAGTTCTTATTTGATGTATAAATAAGTATGTGACTTTAGTTGGGAAAAACAATAGTCAAACTCAATTTTACAACCCTGTTATTTTGATTACTGTGAACCACATTGGTTCCACTTATGTAGTGGGCTAGTGGGAAAAACAGTGATTGATGGTTTACATCACATTACAGTGATGTTGACCATAGCCTAGTTTAGCCTATCATATTTTAGAAGTGTAACAAGAACAAAATTACAATTATAAATAGTTTTTTTGTGTCTTATCATATAAGTGTTATCATATCAGGTAGTGTTTTTGTCCTCTCTGGGTCCTCTCTGCGTCCATTCGGCAGTCTGCCATTATCTAGCTAAAGAGTTTAAATCCAAGTTGTCCTAGTGTTAGCTTTTAGCCACTCCGGAGGCTCACAAAGCTCTCTCGTGCCAAATAACAGCATTGGTCCTTGCTTTGGTCGGCCAGCATTAGCTTTGAGCCTCTCCAGAAGCTCCTGTGCGCTCCTCTTGCTTCGGTTGGCTAGCATTCATTTTAAGCCACTCCAGCATGGCAGATAACATCAGCAGTCCTTGCTTCGGTTGGCTGGCATTACACTTTTTATCCTTGCTTCCATATTCTCCTAAGTTAGCCATTGCTTTTAACCTTGATTGTCTTTCTCTAATGGGCTGGGTTGGTAAATAAATGAACTAATTAATGAATAGTTAAACGCTGTCTGCAGATTGTGTGTCATCTCTCAGTCAGGCTTCAGATGATGACTGGCACCGCTTCCATCAGACAAGCTGTGATATCTGACAGCATAACTGCACCTTTCACAACACTGGATCAAACTGAGGGCTCCATAAAAATAGTGCATGCAGTCTGGCCGGTGCTGCCTCTCTGTGGGGTTTTCACAGCAACGTTGGAGAAATAAGGTTGTGTGTGTGTGTTTGCAGATTTTCAGAACTGAAAAATGTCCGGAGAAAAACAAGGGTGCGTACAGTGTGATCAACAAAGTGCTTGCGATTTTGTAAAGTGTTTTTTTATAGAAGCTACATGATTTTTTTTAGCTGAAAGGGCATCTATTTCTTTCTGGTTTCTGGGGTTAAGGTTAGGCCTCAAGGAGAGATGGGTTTTTCCTCTTTTTATGAAAGAGTTTTGACCTTTGTGGACTGAACTGAAGGCTTAATAGTCCAGCTCACATATATATCGAAAGCAGGTGCTTATCTGCTCTACATCTGCAGTATGTTAAAAACCCTTAACATACTGTGATTTTTAATTAGAGCTGGAACTGCCTGGAACTGATATACCCAGAAACTCAAACACTATTGATCTGCCGTCAGAGGAAAATCCAGAATACCCAAAACAGAGCTGGAAAACAGGCCAATTTCAAAAACCCTAGAACTGTTACATCACAGTCTTAACCTGCTATATTTACATCCCTAAAATTGCCATAATCCCAGCGCACTAATGGAAGCTGGAGAAATTGTTTAACTCAGGAGAATATGGTGTTGTTGATCCAGGAGAGCAGCTCATCATCACCAGACCAGGGTTTAGGAATACGGGTTGTTACGCAAACCAGGCCTCGGGCCATGCCGTTTCCTGTGCTAGTGTCTGGAGTATGCGAGCATAAACTTTTGGCTTCCCCAGTGTCCACTCCCTCCCCAAACTGGACTACCTCAGTTGAATCAAACTGGAGCTAAACATGCATCAGAAGAGAAGCCTCAAAAAAGCCAAACCTAAGGAAGCCAGCCAGGGCAAGGCTAAAAGCTAACTGGCTACTATCACTTTAGCTTGCTAACAGCACATCATGCTGATAAGACATGCTGTGCTGTGAAGACAGCAGCCTTGTCCAGTGCTGTAAACCAGCCCAATAAAGCAGAGCTTATCCTTTTTGTCCATGAAAAGAAATAGGTTTTTCTTTATAAGGAAAAATAACAGGGTGGTAAATAGGATAAATAAATCCCCGACTAAAGTCACATACTTACTATTCAGACATCAGTAAACGACTTCTAAAGAATGCATATAAATATATAAGGTTTTTACACAGCACTCCTTGTTCTGGTATTGTACAAAATCAAAGCTGTGTGTGTGTGTGCGATTTCGGAGAAGGTGCTTTACTCCTGAACCTCCTGATAAGCGCTGTATCCTCTATCCTGGAGGCCGGCCACTTCAAAGCCAAGCGTGGCTAAAAGGGATGGCTAAAATTAGTGAGAGGCCACATAACCTGCGCCCACAGATCAAAAGCAAGCTGAACTCTGGCAGGCGTCAGCATGGCGAGGGTGTCTGTGACTTCATTGATATCCGTGTATTTGTTTGTGTGTGTGTGTGTGTGTGTGTGTGAGTGCATGTTGTGCTGTAGGGCCTAACTCTGTTGTGCCAATTCTGCTTCCTAAGTCCTGGTATCAGACTGGGCTTTTGAGGGCTACGGGAGGTGAACTAGTGAGGTGTCGGTGCCCTTATACAGAGATTCGGTCATAGCGTACATGTGATCTGAGTGTGTGCGTGCGTATGTGTGTGTGTGTGTGTGTATAAATGTGCATGAGTCTTCAGCTGGTGGATCTTTCAGGGGTATTGACAGAGGAGGTCACTTAAATATCACGACGCTACACAGTGCTGCCTGCTCGCTCTGCACTGACCACAGGCATGAGGCCCATCAGCGGCTGCAGTGCAGAGAGGTCAAACGTAACTCAAGCCCACATAGAGAGAGAGAGAGAGAGAGAGAGAGAACCAAACAAGGCCGGCTAGGGCAATATCCCTTATGCTCCATTTGCATTTATATTTCCCACTAGCGCACAGCCTCCCTGATTCGCCCTCCAGGGACATCAGTAGTTCACTAGCGGCTTCTTAATTGGGTATTGATTGACTATCACTCGGCGGGGGAGACAATGAATTACCACCCGGCAGAAAAGGCGGAGGCTTGCAAGCAGCGGAAACACGTGTTCACTCTGCATTTGTTTATATAGCTGCGTTATTGATGATGCGACAGGAGATGCTTGATTAGACCCCAGAACCTTCGGACTGTGTTTATTTGCAGAGGTCGCTATACGGAGACCCACGTGAATCGGGTGTGAGTTATTGAGGGTCAGTATTCATATCAAGGACATGTACAACATGTACAGTACTGTGCAGAAGTTCTAGGCACCTAAGCACATTAGTTTGGCTTGTAAGAAAGTCCAGAATTTCTCAATTTGAAGAAAGTAGAGAAGGTTGAGATCTTATGAGCTAGTGTGAAGAACAAAGCTTGGTTCCAGAGTTCTCCACCTTCCCTATCTGTCTAAAGTCCTTGTATGAACTGTTGCCAGTCAACTCCAAAATTGCTTGGAAACCATCTAAAACATCTATTCGAATCTTTCCTGACAAGATTTAGGCTTATCCACAGCACTACAGCTGCTTCAAACTTAATATCACCAGCAATCTCCTGATGTCTGCAGATGGTGAAGCTCATAGCATCCCTTTCCTGCTGGATTTAAGAGCAGTAGTCTGCTGTAGGTTTCACATCAAACTGAATCCACCCAGTTATTCTTCCTCTACCTCTGACGTCAGTCGAGAGGTTCCTCAAGGCTCAGTCTTTGGACCTCTCTCGTTTATTGTTGTGTACATGCATTGGGCATTTCATACATTGCTTTAAACCTGGCCTTTATTGTTATGAGGATGGCTCCTTAGTTGTCGCTCTAGGGTTTTTCCTCAATGAGGCGGCGAATTCATTCCCTCACATCGACTCCCATTGTCCAGGAAAAGTCCACTAATCACACATCACAATTGTGCATATTTAACACAAAACAAGACGGCATGTTAATTCACACAAACAAACTAATGAACAGATATAAATAACAGCACTCTAAAGCAGCCCTCTGCATGTATAATCCATCCTCAGCACAAGAGCTTCTTGGCAAATCTCGGAGCTAAATTACCCACTAATTTCCATTGTCGCCGCTCTAATTACCGCACATTTGGAGAGGGAGAATTGATATCTTGTTTAGTGGCGCCGCCGCATGAACTGCATCATTGCTTGTGCTCTTTAATTCCCAGTGCAGCGAGCCTTGCGCTGTGAGCGCTGGCCCGAGCTGCGCTCGCGGGAAGGCTGCAGGAGGATCCGCTGAAGCGCTGAACACTCGCCAGCACTGCTGAAACACTTAAAAGAGACTTGGCTGCACACACGAAGCCTCCTTCGCCATTCCTCAATGTCACAACCCCCCCTTCCTCCTCGCGTTTGTCAAAATTTCAGGCACGTAATCAGAGCTGGAACACAAGGTTAACTTCCTTTATGCTTTGCTTTGTTAAAACCAGCCCCACACTATTTAACTTTATCTGCCAAATCTGCCAAATTGAAACAAATGATGCAGGGAGGCTTGTGGGGGTTTTCTTTGGCTTAGCTGTTGGTTGAACCAATATATTAATGTACTTGTAGACAGCTTATGCCTCCCAGCTAGCCACCACTGTCGATAGACGCTGGTGTCTGGTTGAATGACAGTAGGTCATGACATCGAGTGAGCAAGATTAAATGTCAGGATAACCTCTGGGCAGACGGCTGACGTTGATATTTGGTGGTTTTAAGTTGTGCTGTAACCAGAATCCAACGTCTATCCAAGCACCATATCCCGATGTCATATCGCCAAAGTGAAACTGCTCCACTTAACGGCACTAATAATCTCCTAACATCTGCGGAAACTGATGCTCTTAGCATCCTTTTACTGCTAGATTGTATGTTTTTCCATCCTAGGCTACTTGAGATGGGCATCTATGGTTCGACCCTGGGCCTGTTTACATCATACCTCAACGACAGACAGTAGTTATCTACCAGCTCAGACAATCCTTCCTCAAGTTGTGTCCTATGGGGTTCCACAAGGATCAGTCTTTGGACCGCTCTTGTTTATTGTCTTGATCGTCCTTGATTGTTAGGTGGTTCACTTATACTTATGTCTTCTTAAAACCCTCAAGAAATGGATGTAACAAAGTTCTCATGTCAAAACAGTGATAAAACTGAACTCAGCCTTTAAGTCAACCCTCCTCCTCCTCCTTCTCTAACTCTCTGTATTAAGGATGTAGCTGTGTCTCCTTCCTCTCTGGTCCAAAAGCTTGATGTCATCCTTGACTCAGCTTTTTCATTCACTGCCCACATCCACTTCTTTTATCCACCTGCACAACATTGCCAAAATTAGACCATCTCTCTCTCAATCTGCTGCTGAAACTCTAATCCATGCTTTCATCTTCAGCCGTTTGGACTACTGTAACTCTCTTCTAGCTGGCATTAGCTCTTCTTCCATTCACAAACTTCAGATGGTTCAGAGCTCTGCTGGTCTCCTCGTCTCCTCACTCACACCCACTCACAGCCTTTCTCCAACATCTCCATTGGATTCTTTTAAACCACCACATACAATCCAATCCAGTTTTTTCTACTTACTTACAAAGCTGTTAAAAACTTCGCTCCTGTTCACCTGACTGCTCCTCAACTCTGGAACTCTCTTTCCTCACTGATCCAACAGTCCAGCGCTCCCTGGCTTATAACTTTCCTCAAACTTTCCCAACTTCTTCTCCCCCATTCTGCTTTAGTTCTTTCTGTTTTGATAGCTATTCCTGCACCCACAGTGGGTTCGGAGCCTACACATCGCCTGTCTATTGCAGGGTACTGCACACAAACATTCGTTCACACACTCGCACCTAGGGGCAATATAGCATAGCCAATTCACCTACCATGTGTTTTTTCTGAGCTGGGAGGAAACCGGAGTAACAGGTGGTCCCCATGCAGAAATTTGGAGAACACACCAAACTCCTTATAGACAGTAACCAGAGTTAGACTCGAACCCACAGCCCTGCAACATGCACTACCTGCAGAGCCACGGATTCTTCTTTTCATTTTGTCTTCTTCGTTTTCATCGTCCTCTTTTTCTCTTTTATCTTTTTTTGTCTTCTTTGTTTTCTATTTAGTCTTCTTCTCTGTTTTTATTGTGTTCTTCTGTCTTCGTCTTCTTTTTCTTTTCTCGTCTTTGTTTTCGTGTTCTTCATTTTCATTGTCCTTTTTTTCTCCTTCGTCTTCTTTTGTCTTCTCTTTTCTTTGTCTTCTTCTCTGTCTTCTTCTACGCCTATGTTTTCGTCATCTTTGTTTTTATTGTCTTCTGTCTTTGTCTTCTCTTTTCTTTGTCTTTGTTCTCTATCTCATCTTTTTTGTCTTCATCATCTTCTACATCTTTTTCTCTTTTTTTGTCATCGTTTTTATTGTCTTCTTCTGTCTTTGTCTTCTCTTTTCTTTGTCTTTGTTCTCTACCTCTTTTCTTTTTCTTCTTTTTCATCTTCTTTGTCTTCTTCTTCGTCTTCTCTGTCTTCTCTTTTCTATGTCTGTTTTTTTTGTCTTCTTCACTTTCATCAACTTCTTCTTTGTATTCTTTATCTTTGTTTTTGTCTACTTTATCTTATCTTTTGTCTTCTCTTTTGTTTTCATCATTTTTGTCTTATTCTTCATCTACTTAATGAACTTACAAGAATGGCAGTGAGAACATTTGAATATCACTCCCGTTGGATTAAAACCTTGTATGTCCAAAATGGAAACAATAGAGAGACAAGGTTCTGCCCTGAAATGAATGCTAAAACGTCCTCAGAATAAGATTTAACTCAATCCTAAAGACTTAGGAGAGGTTCGGAAACGTTCAAAGCAACTTTGGTGGGAAAAATAAAACAAATAACAAATGTAGGAAATAGATCCTTTAAGGTGTGTAAGACAGTACATCAACCACATTACACAAGCTCACAAATGCTAGCACTGTAGAATTTCCCAGCTTGAAGAAAATGTAAGCCTGTGGCTTACACTATGTTTTATTCATAGGGTCAGTGGACTCTGAGAGATTGGTGTCAGTTCATTTTATATTTTAGCGCAGTTCAGCAGAAGAGGCAAGTCTTGTTCTCAGAAAAGTACACCCGGTTCCAATCCTGCGCCTGTGCTGTTAGATTGGGCCAGGAATGGAATAAACCTCAGCTCTGAACTCAGAGCAAAACAATCAGATATGAAACAATAACATGCCCTGCTGTGGACGTCCCTGAGATGGACACAAACTGAGTCACGAAAACTTCCAAGCGGAAGAGTTCATGAACGGAGATGTACAAAAATGACCTCTTACTCAGACCACCCTAGTTGAGACCCTAATGACCTAGAGGCTAGTGTTATGTCTCTCTTTTAACACTGTGGTACAGAGGGCTGGGATGCAAACTGCACACTGCAGAGCGTCCCATCGCAATTTCAGTCACTCAGTATTTTTATTTACTCATGCTCATCTGCAATCCGTGTTGTTTTGTGAGGGTTATATTGAGACAGGGCTCAAACTCCAAGGAGCTGATAGAAACATCAGCAAGCAAAATAAAACTCAACAAGTAATTCAGTCAAGACTAGAGCAGCCTGAGGCTCGCACTGAAAGATTGGGAAATTCTGCCAGTAAGGAATAAGGAAGAAGTGCTGAGATGTTGAAGTCAGTAAATACTGACTGTTTTGTAGGGTATTGAATTTTGAAGGTCTGTCAGCCTCCAGAGTGGTGCTGCAATAAACAACTATGTTGGTAGTCCAATAATCAATTAAGTACTGATTCAAATAATGGATTACTCAGATTAGGAATCGCTCAGTTACAATATAACTCTAATGTTGCTCAAATCAGCTGTGAAATTTATCTTGATTTTTTGAAGAAGCTAAAGATGAATAACCTTATTCAGAAATTCACTGTTTAATCAAACTTTACTACTGATATAAATTTTAAAAAGTACCTGTCAAAATTAAAAACCAGGGATGTGCAAAAAATTGTGTATATATATATATATATATATGACAAGACATATAAGACAAGACAACCATATTCACCATTAGTGTTGGACACAGATGGAATTTGTCTTCCACCTTTTAACCCATCTGTGCAGTAAACACACACACACACACACATACCAGTGAAACACACAAAGTGGACAGTAAGCACATGTGCCTGGAGCGGTGACTTTTAGTGACTTTTATTTTGACATGGCCTGACTGGTCTTTGTCTTTTTTGTTTTGGTCATCTTCTTCTTGTCTTCTTTGTCTCCGTCTTCTTGTTCCTCATTGTCTTTTGTCTTCTTTGTCTTCTTCTTTACCTTTTTTCACTTTTTTATTGTCTTTGTCTTCTTCAACATTTTCTTTATATTCATCATCTTCATCTACTTTTCTTCTTAATATGGCACACAAGAACGGAAATAAGAACTTCACCATATATCACCATATGGGACAATATCTTGTATGTCCAGAAAGGAAAACCTGACAACAAAGACAACAAGGTTCTGCCCTAGATTTAAAGCTAAAGTGTCCTCAGAGTAAGATCCAACACAATCCTAAAGGCTTAAGAGAGGTTTGAAAATCTTTAAATGCAACTTTGGTTGCTCTGGCCGGAGCCACAATATTGTCTACCCTCTTCCATTCACAGCGTTACCATCAAAATGACTGGCTCTTTCTGTTGAAGGGCGGGACTTATTCATAAAAAAGTTGAGCTGTGTTGAGCGTCACAAGGACACCCATTCATATTTCAAGCAGTGACAGCATTCTACACTGCTCTGGTTAAACCTTGGCGATAAATCTGTAGGTCATGTGCGTCCTGAACCATTCCTAGCTAGCGTGAGGTCACCAACTTATTAAATCACCAACTAGTTTAATCGACCAGGTTGATTAGTCATTGCAGTCCAACTCCAGAGTACATTTCGTCATTCAAACCTAGCTGGACATAATGAGGTCAAGAAGTGGGTGACAATAAGAGCATGTCATTTACTGAATTACTGAATCCTTGCTTTTGCGTTATTCCTGTTGGCTTGTGCGTCCTTGGAAAGGTCAAGTTTCTAATGAGCTTTCTGCATGAAAAGGTCTTTTACCGAAATAAAGCAGCTCATTTGAATGCTGCGGCATGTTGATGCCTAATGAGAGCGGTGGGTCCAAGTTGTTTCTTATAATCCAAAAAAAAGCCAGATTGTTTTTATGAGTTATTTTGCCGGCCGCTGCCACCCCCTTGCAATCACGTTGAGAAAAGCAATGTAAGCCGGACTAATTTTAGGCTGGATGTCATTTAGAGTTGCTCAGGCAGATGGTCAGTGGTGTACATGCTAGCAGATGTTGCAAGGAGCCGAGGCGTTACTGGATTTTTAATTTGGACACCAGTGCATGAAGGTTTGGAGAATGGTGGGTCACTGAGGATTTTCTATAATCTCAGAGAAACACATTCTGACCCAGTGTTCTCTTATTCTTGTTTATTGCAAGAAAAGTAACATATGGCCTTATTCTGATTGCCTCTATGTCAGACGTGCTATTTTGCACCCTGCTTAATGATGTCTTTCCTTATGTAAGTGTAGTAAATCTTAGGGTGTTGAGAAAACGGACAGTGCAATGTATCTTAAAAGTGAAGCGACCACAAGTCTAGGGCCTTAGCTGGCTGGTTGCAGTATGATGTGCAGCTTCACCTATCCCTGTATGTTTTAATGAGACAGCCCATTTTCCATCACTATTCTTCTCTAAACTGTCTGTCAGTGTCTCTAAATTCCAACAATTAGTTTTCCCTTTACTAATATTGGTTGTTATAAAAATTTTATATTTAGCACATATGCGGCTTTCATTCTGCAGTATTGTCAGAAGGCAGGCCGAACAAACCGAGTATATCCGGGATCCGGGGGGAAATCCGCTCTGCTTCTGCGCTGTAAACTTAGTAAAGGTGGTCTGAGACACGCCTGGTGTGGGTTGAAGGGGTTGGGTCGACCAAATGAGTAAATTTGGAAACATGGCGGACGATTTTTACTTCATTCTTATAGAACAGAAGAGAATGGAACCACTGTGTCCTGGTTTTCTACGGTCATTGCAGTAGACAGCAAGCAGCTACATTAAAGATGCCACAGAATGCATGTATCTAGTGTTTTAACCCATTCTATGGTGTATAAATAGTGTGTCTATGACCTTAGTTGAGGTGAAAAAGGCCTGTCTTCTTAAAACCCTGTTATTTTGCATTAGAATGAAACAATCAGATTTTTTGATGGGCTTGTGCAAAACTAAAATGTCAGAGCTCTGCTCTGATTGGCTGATTTATATCAAGGGACAGATCAAAGCCACATACCATAGCCTAGCTCTGCTTAGACTAGCATAGCATTGTTTTAGCACAGAGTCTTACCAGATTGTGTTGCTGTCCTCCTGATGTAGCTAGCTGAAATAGCACTATAGCAATAGCATGCCTACTTATTCGCTCTCCTAGGTTTTGCCTTGTTGCATGCCACATTTAAGGTCCCCTTATGTGGACACAGGCACAGGCAAAGCGTGATCATGAGGCCTGGGTCCCGTAGCAAGCAGTATTCCCATAACCAACAGAGTCAATCAGTAACACCACATTTTAACGCATAGCCAGCTTCGACTAGGGCTTACAGTGCTTCGGCTAGTGGACTAGGTGTATGTACACTTTGCAAATGTAAATAAATTGAATCAGGACTGTTACATGACCGTTTTAAAGTTCTGGAGTTTTCTTTTCAGGGAAGAGATAACACTGTTTGAGGGTCACGGTATGTTCCATGTACCGAACTCTCCTTGTTCCACTATAGCAAGTCAAAGTTTTCCGTTCCTGGGCCCATTTAACTACCTTAATGACAGCTTGAACTTTAATTATAACAGTTAAAATTCTCTCTGCGTGTTTTATTGCTAAAATGAAAGCTCATTTATGGGTGTGAATCAAGCATTTGGCAAGAAACCCTACATGAAAACAGACTAATTCCAAACAGATGCTAACGGGAATCTTGCAGATTGTGGTTCTAAGTAAATTCAAACCCAAATCAAAAGCATTTGCTGAAAGATTGCAGACACCATGTGCTCTGTTACTCTGTTTAGCGTTAGAAGATCTCTACACATGTTGTGTTTGAAGATAAACAGTAGAAGATGATTAGAAGGGAAATTGGGAAAATGGTGCATCGGGCAAGGCCTTAGAAATGTGGTGAATCTGCAAGTTCTCCAGCTCTCCAGCTCTCTCTGTTATCTCAGATTTTTGTCACTCCAGCTAATTTCAGGACTTGCAGAGATACAGAAGGACAAACTCATTGTACTCAGTGGATTAGCTGAATGAGGGAAAGGGCGAATGAGGAACAGAATTTGACTCAAATCTCAAAAATTGCTTTAAACTGAAATCATATTATTCCAGAACATATCAGATAACTTCACTGAGAGAATACACATTTTTGACCACCTTCCATCACTGGCAAAAGTGTACAGTATCTACACTGACAATATTTAATTCTAGCACAATCAGTCATTGGCACTAGCAAAGAAAAGCCACTGAGCTGTTATCTAGCAATTTACCTGCCAAAAAAGGCATTAGTTCCCTCAGCAGACCAGAGTCTGTGCTCTTACATGCAATAATTTCCCTTGTCCAGACAGGCCAGACGTTTCATGTGTGAACGTTCAAACCAATCATCATCAATTTGTTCTGAACATTGGGTGAAAAGAGCTCGGCTGTGCAGGGGCATTCAGAAAGGCTCTCACAACTGTAACCTCTTGCTGCTGTTGAAATTTGCACAGAAGTCTGGAACAGCCTTTGGTAGACATTGTCTACAGCTACAGAACCAACCCTCTTGACCAACCCAGTGGTCAGTACAGACGCAACCTGTGAACTGGGACCTAAGGCTCACTGATGCTCATGGAGGCCCCACCTCCCAAGCAACTTACCAGAGGTCCAAATACCTCAAGTGGTGAGATGAGTTGGGGCGACACAAAGGGAACCTACTAGGTTCAATATTAGGCTGGTAGTGCTGCTGGTAGTGCTGCTGGTAGTTTGTTGGAGCTGAAATTCAGACCAGGACTGCCTGAACTGCCGAACCGGCGTAGATCTCCAGGAGCAGGCTTGGTGGGTGCTGCTGCAGTGTGATAATTCAAGAGCGAATTAGATTCCACCTTCAGCATACTCATGTTAGCATGCAAAAAAAACCCACTCAATTAGGATAAATGAAATTAAGCTGATTAGCAGGATGAAGAGGGCAGCCCCCCCCCACACACATACACAGACTCTGTAATTAGTGAAACTGTACCACTGGAGGAAGCTAGATTCATCTCAAACTCTGCATTGAGGTCGTTAGAGTTTCCGAGAAATCGGACGTTACACTGGGTTTAATCAGAGAACACTACGCCATTGCTGTATGTCCCGACATTTGCCATTTTTCATTAGCACAATAACGGTATTTACCGACCCTGATTCACCACAGGATCAAGCTAAGGGGAATGAAAGCCTTTGATGATGTGACTGCTCCAGTTCTGTGCATGCTGGGAACATTTTTTGAAATTGTCCCATGAAAGCAGTTGTCAGGGTTACAGCTCTTTGACTTACGCCTTTGCATCCCGAGTCGGAGGCTGGAGGTTGATTCTGACTATCTGTAAAGTGCTGTCTCCAGCTCGAAGTTGCACTCTGTCGTTTGCCTTTGTTAGACGTCTCCCCATCTTCGCTCCGCCTGGTGCAGTCTTGAGCACTGTGTTTGTGATTTCACTCTCGTGTCTTTGGCATTACAGATTAATTTAAGGACGTTTGACAGAAGAAAAGACAGAGAAGAAAAACAGAGAGAGAGACAAACAGGCCCTGTTGCTTTTTTGGGCGGGTATTAGACAGCCGGATAAAAGGGAGAGGTGGAAAAGCAAAGGAAGGGAAGGAGGGAGGGAGGAAGAGGGAGAGCGCGGGAACGTTAATGCGTCAGAGGGCAGAGAGTGTTGTTTTGGTGGAGAGGCAGCAGCAGCGAGAGTTGAGATTTATGTGAATGGATCAGAAGTGAAAGAGGCCTGATGGTGTTTGAGAGTGGAGGTGCCCTCTGTGAAAGCACCAGACCAGAACAGCAGTGGGTATTAGCATTCAGGAACAGGACGTTTTCTCGGCCCACTGCTGTCTGTGCTGTCATACGTGCAGTAACAGCGCCCAGCTGATCGCTCGGGTATTGTGTACTCATCAGTTTGTCTTGTTTCTGCTGCTGACGGCTTTTATTTTTACTCAGGAATTATGCAGCTAGTGAGCCGTGGCGTGAAGCTGTCAGGACGATGTTAATTAATGCATGTTGCTCTTAAAGTTAGCCCTTCCTGGTCAGTTCATTCGAAGCGATTTGGAAATCTGAAGATCTGAATTTGTACAAGAATAGTATTTGAGTATCCCAATGAGATAAACATTCTGATCATCAGGAGTAGCCAGTGAAGCATCTTCACTCTGTAAGACCTCTAAAGTGCTGTTAAACATGAGCAGAAAGTAGGTTTAGGTCCAATGCTTAGGTAGCCGTGGACAGGGGTTAGCATGGGCACTCTGGCCAGTCTGCAACCCCTTACCCAGCAATTGTAAGACCTTCAGTCTGTAACCATCATTAAATCTTTCTGTGCCACAGGAGCCTTTCTGTCGGTTTTGACCAGATGGAATAGCCATTGTTGTCCTTGTGCGTAGATAAGCCTTGGGCAACTAATTCCCAGCCATCAGTTCGTGTTATGTCCTTCCTCGGACCGCTGTCTATAGCTACTCTAAAACACTGCTTACTGGGAACACAGTGAGAACAGTCTTTCCGTCCCAGTTGTTTGGCTATACCAGTTTGACCTTTGTCAAGGTCGCTCAGGTCGTCGTGATTGTCTGATTTTCTCTAGGAGAACTGCCTGTTCACATATCATATATAATATAAACTGTATCCCAGACCTTGACATGGACAGTTTTTACAAGCTAATCAACATTTAGATAGATGATGTCTTTTCGAATAACCAGAGCTGCGATATATAAGCTCCAATATAAGGACAAAAGTACTGGGACACCTGCACATTACAGCTAAAGGAGCTTTTTTGACATCCTATTCTAAAACCATAGGTATTAATATGGACAAGCCCAGCACTCGGCGACCCCGCTCTTTACTTTGCGTGGCCTGCCACTTCCCTGTGGTTCCTAAATGCTTCCACAGAGGGAACAAGTTTCACAAACTGACCTGTTGTTGCAACGGTGGTTACTTTTATAGAACCACGCTGGAGTTCAGTGAGCTCTTTAGAACCACCCATTTTTTCACTAATGTGTGTAAAGGCAGACTGCAAGACAAGGGGCTTAATTTTATACACCTGTGGTAATGGGGCTGAATTAAACATCTGGATTCAGAGATTAAGAGGTGTCCCAATACTTTTGCCCATATCATGTGCCTATATCCTGAGTCACACTCTCAGTCAAAAACTATTTAAAACTGAATTAATTTTTTTTTAAATGCAGCTAACTCGATTTCTTTAATATTTTCTTATGAACTAAATAATTCAATAATTATTACAGAAGTAGGTAAAGTAAGATCAGAGCCCTGTATCTAAATATCCATGCTCACCCAGAGTTCTTCTAGAATATGTATTCCTTTCTCTTAGTTTTAATGTGGTTTGATGAGGTGGTGGCCGCCGACGCTGAGGTCATATACAATCAGAAATGACCTGAGACCGGAGTCTCAGCAAGCAGCAGGTTCATTTCAGCTCTCTATCAGCGGGGCAGCTGTGTAAGCCAGAAAATGTCACAGCCTGGCAGGCTTTATAGCTTTTAACATAAAGACTAGAGCTCCGTGAGGGGGTTGTGTGATGGGGGGACCTTGTACTGCTGCAGGAAGAGAGAGTTGGAGGGGAAAAAGCCAGCGGAGTGGCAGGAAGAGTAAAAGAGATGAATGACTAGATGATTAGAGATGGAGAGGTGCTAAAAGAAAAGGAGAGTGTAGACGGGAGAGGAGATAGGAGACCTGGTAGGTGAAAGAGATGTAAAAGGAAAGAGGGGAAAAGAGGTGAACTAATGGTCAGATACAAGCAGGGAGTAGTTTTTTGAAATGTGGATAAATGGGTGGGTGATATGGCAAAAAATAACATCAATATTATATTAATTAAATATTTTATTAAGAAAGCAGACATCAAGTGTGTGAGATAATACATGTACATGCGTGCTATGTTCTTAGTAAGGACGCCCCAATCATATTAACATAATTAAATCATTAATTAACTAACTATTTAACTTAATTAACTGTTTCGTTTTAATTTATATAATCATTTTTCATTTTTCTCGCAATGTGGTACGGCCAACAGCTCCCCCTAGCCCCTGCAAAACTCACTAGAAGACTAAGGACTCGAAGGAGTGCACCGACTCCTCAGCTAACACATGCCCGTGCTGCCCAACATTGCTTAAAAGTGATGAGGCGAGAGAGCGTCATCTACCCACCTAGAAAAGCAGGGCCAGTTGTGCTCTCTTAGGCTCCGGCTGCTGATGGCAAAAGCAGCATGGCTTGGTATTTGAGCTTGCGACTCCTGGGCCATAGTGTTAGCGCATTAGACCACTGACCCACTCAGAGCCCCTTTATTGTGACTCACCTCCCTGACCATTCAGCTCCCGGTTACTTTAAAACATTGTGTGTGTGTGTGTGTGTGTGTGTGTGTGTGTGTGTGTGTGTGTGTGTGTTTGGTACACACTATGTACTAATAGCTGATAACTGCTAGCTATTTGTCAGCTACTCAGGTAATTAAATCGAATGAGCTGTGATTGGCTTTTTTAGCTTGTGAGTGTTAAACAGCAAAAATGGCAGAAAATAGGTGAATGTTTGATGGAATGTTTTACGGAAAGACTCTGAGCTAACCGGAACTATTTCAGGGAACAAATCAAATTAATAGCTTTATTCAAGCTGATAAGTGCGGGGAAGTTACCAGTTAGCAGCCTAAACTTTTGGCTTTTACGTCTAACTCTCCATTCCACCTTAAAAAGAATGTCAGTCATTGTGCACATTACAACAGCAGAACAGATCTGCTGCATCATTTAAGGTGGAAAGTTCAAGTAAGAGGATGACTTCAGCCTTGGTTTGGCTGGTAACTGATACCGTGAGAGCTCCTATTCTAGTAGTAACGCATATTGCTGTTGCCTTGCACCTTTCAGATTGGGAATGGAATCGGACACAGGTGTTCACATGGCTATTCTTCTTCTATTTAACAGATTATTTAAAGGATTGCCCACCTCGTTCAGTTGGGTAGAAATTGTATTGGGAATGAACTATGTGTAGGTGTAAACATGGACGTATTCTATTCCGATTGAACTATTAGTCGGATTATTAATGGATTATCAGGCTGTGTGTCAGTGTGGGAGCTTATGAGCTTGGGGAAAATCGCTGGAGAAAGTGCAGCTTGTTTGATTAAAATGCAGTGGATGTATTTGTTGAATATCAAAGAATACCAGCATGTGTGTTCACTAGGGAAGCTCGATAATATGACAGATAATTCCATAAGAGCAGAGCGGTTAGGCAGTGCTGAGCGATTATGCAGCAATGTCTTCGTTAATTCATTAATCCAGATGGATTTAGCCCCAATTTCCACAATTTATACATGTTTATGGATAAGCATTAATACTGCTGGATATGTATGTTAAAAAAAAATAGCTGTAATCCTTTGGCTCCCAACTGCCATATGGGTGCATTGCTGCTATTTCTGTTGTCATACCATAAAGAAGTTGAAACTTGATGTGACATACACTGTATTTTGTCCAAATATTTGTGGACACCCCTTTTAATGGATGCATGCATTCATCTGCTTTGCCTTAAGTTGTACCCATTGCTGACAGAAATGCATACATGCTCACGTGCAGCTTGTCTAGCCCCTGTAAAGACATACCGCCAATAGAATAGGACTATCTGGAGCAGATAAGCATCAACCTATTGACACCCTGTCTAATGCCAGGCATGGGCTAGAGGGGTATAAAGTGGAACTGTGTCCTCTCTGAGTTCTGGTGGTGATCACACAACATCCTGAGCTCGCTAAGGCTCTTGTCACTGAATACAATCAGATTCTTACAGCAATTCTCGTCCAAAATCTAGTAGAAAATATTTTGATGAAGTCTTTTTTAATAGCCTTAATTTTGGATTTTGAAATGATGAATGAGCAGATGTCCCAATACTTTTGTCCATATAGTGTATTTTCTCATTACAATAATGATGAAATTCCACTGTATTACCTTCCTTTATCTGGCGGCTAAGAGAGATCGTAAAGGGGGTTAAAGGGGTTAAGAGCATGGAGGTTGGTAAAGATTTTGGAGTGGATTCAGAAAAGTTGGAGGAAGAATGGGGGCTTGTGTGGTTTGCTTGTCTGTGATGGGCTGCTCTTTGTTTGATGCTGATCTGAAAGGGAAGAGGATTAACTGTGTTATGACATTACAATTGAGACATCTTTGGCATCTGTGGCCGCTAAGGAGGATTTTCCCTTTAATCGGACTAAAGATGAGTGAAGGTGGTGGGGGAAGGGTGGAGGGCTGACTGGGGGCAGGGGAGACCATTTTTCCTTCTGTTTTCTGTAGAGAGGGGCTGCACAAACCTGATAATCAGGCCTCATACAGAACTGATCCAATCCTGGAATTTGCAGATGTCTCGAAACCCCTGGGAACAATATGCATATATGTATTTCACCAGTACTGCTTTTCTCTTCATGTGGAATGAGCGGTCCTAAATATGGGTCAGATTTACCTCAGCATACCCCTGACCAATCACAAGCCTAACATAGCTCTGCCCTCTCCAAGTCTGAGCGACCTGGAGAGCAAAAGCTAAAACTAAACCTGGTGAGATAACGCTTAAGCCACGTCCCCCGTCGTCCGTCACATCTGGCGTCCATCGCCTCACTGCTGAATGTTGTGCAAGGTCCCGAAGCAGCACAAAAGCTAGGGTGATCCGCTGTGTTTTGCCCACTGTGACAGCGCATAGCCGGCCGCCGAAGCGGAGAAGACATATGGGAGGGACGATAGGGTACTTGGGGTTTCCGCTCCCCCAGTCATGACTCGAGCTTGTGTCTATATATGAGCTTGGACTTTGGTTCCAGATATTAGAACCTAACTGATCCTGGTAGCCTAAGCGCAACCGAGCATGAGTAGCATGTGCAAATGATCCACAGAAGCTAGAAGACCTGCCTGCTTCCTTCCAATCCACTGGCCTGTTTTTCTGTTGGGTTCTGTTGGGTTTTGGCAGTATGCTGAACAACACTGTATGCTGAGTCCTGGATTCCAGCTGAAAGCAGAAAGAGCGAGACTTGAATACATATTTTACGGTTTTCATATCCTCCCATCCTCCCTCTGTTCCTCCAGCTCTTCCTACTTTAACAGCATCTTTAACCTCAGGGCTTAAATCATTTAAAGGATGTCCTTTCTGGTGACCTTTTAGAGCATGTGAGCATGTGTGCACTGTCTGTCTGTGTGCTGATAAATAGTGTTATATTTTAAAACTAATGCTTTTGCATCCATGGCCTAACCTCAGTCCACAGGCAGCACACAGTACACCCCCCCCCCCTCACCCCAAACCACCCCACCAGAGCGTTCAAAATTTATCTAGTCTCACACACCAGTGTATTCATCAAAATGTAAAGCGTTGCACCTCCCACGTATATTACAATACAGCCACAGGGCCTCACTGTAAATCAACCTCACAATGGCCATGACATCTATATAATGCTCATAAAGTTCAGGATGCTGTTTAGTGTGAGTGTAGGGGTGTGTATGAGGGATGTTCAGCATGGGTTTTACAGACAATAGCAGTGTGAATTTGACTGTATGAATATTGCGAATGGAGTGTTAACCAAATGTTGTTATTTCTGAGACTGCTGGACTGATGGATGTTTGATAAGACATGAAAATGCTTAATATGCTTTGCTGTAAAAAGAATCTGAATAGTTTCACATTTTCTTTTCTACTCTTCAGAGGTTTAAAAAAAGTGTGTGAGGTATGCTTCAGGTATAAGATATTGCGCTGAAATGATCTCCCATAGGCTTCCACGAGGCCCAGAACACGGCAGTGTACTTTCTTTTAGAAGTTCTGTGACGCTACAGTGTCTCTAATACCTCAGCAGTGTATTACAACAGTAAGGTAACTTTTATTAAAACTGAATAAAGAACAGAACATTCACTATATGTCCAAATGTTTGTGGACACCCCTTATAATGAATGCATTCAGCTACTTTAAGTTGCACTCGTTGCTGACACACACACACACTCACACAGCTTGTCTAGTCCCTGTAAAGAAGTAGTACCTATAGAAAATGACTATTCTAATGCCAGGTGTGGGCTAGAGGGGTATAAAGCCCCTCAGCATTGAGCTGTGGAGCAGTGGAAGAACTGTATTCTCTGGAATGATGGTCGGTGATCCATCCAAGACTTTTGGGATAAGCTGGGCTGTTAAGGAGGGCATGGGGTCCTGATCTTGTTGCTGAACGCAATCAAATCCTCACAGCAATGCTCCTCCTAAATCTAGTAGAAAGCCAGTTATTGGCTTAAAATCAGGGTCAATTCTTTTTAATAACTATCATTTCCAAATTTCTGTACCAATTAAAAATAGCTAATTCATTCATGTGCAGTTAAGAGAGCCACAGGGTGATGGCGCTGTGGAAGCTCATTGATTGTGAGGTGGGGAAAAAAGAACCCCTGTAGTTGCGGGTTTAGCAGTGTGCCGAGGTCCATTAAAAGGGAATGCAAGCAAACCTGGATGATCCAGTCTACTAAATGACCATTCACTCAATGTTGACCCTTCTGAAGCCACATAAATGTTGAAATCCCCACCCTCAGTAACACCATGGTAATTTTTTAAGACTCTATGGCAATGAAAAATTTAATTGCACTTAACCCTAGCTTATAATAATTCCTTTAAATCAGAGTAAGGATACAGTATGACTGCTGTTAGAAGCATACCACTGTTCATGTTCTTTTTTGCGTTTTGCATAGCAGCAGTTTTGGGACACGACTATAAAAAAAGTGAATTCTTGTCTTTGTTAGATCACATTCACTACAAATCTAAACAATTTGAGCTACAGTGCTGTGAAATCAGATTATTAGAGAGAAACTGCAGATGTAGAAATGTGTAACCAAAGCTAATATGGCTAGAATACTAGCTGTGTGTCTTATACGATATCAGTACAATAATTAGTAGACCAGTGAGGGGATTGATACAGTTCTAACAAAGGCATTAGGGTTCGGTGTGAAGTCAGGCCCCAGACGGTCTAGAGCATTTGTCTTCTGATGCAGATTAGCTATAGACAAAAAGCTCTACAATGTAATTTCTTCCAAATGGTGGATGATGCAGTTAGAATTTCAGTAGAGAAGACTTTCATATTGCAGACAGTCAGAGTGTAAATATCATTAGAATCATTAGAAGGTCCTGGAACTAACATCAGCTCAAAACATTGCTCTTCTTTAAATTGTGCCAAAAACGTCCTGTATTTCAGACCAGATTTATTATAGAATCAGATTGGATTTACTCGCTTTTTGGGGGAAGCTTAAAAAGTCTAGACCTTCAGCCCGTGTTTAGTCAAGTCAAGTCAAGTCAAATTGATTTGTATAGTGCTTTGTACAACTGTAAAAAGCAGATATACATAATTAGTAATTAGTAAAAGACAGAGACAAAAAAGAAAATAACGTAAGAAGACATGAAGGATCCAAGACCCCCAGTGAGCAGCCAACGGCAACAGTGGCAAGGAAAACCTCCCTCAGAGCTGGAGGAAGAAACCTTGGGAGGAACCAAGACTCACAAGGGGGACCCGACCCGTCCTCCTCTGATCAGAACTATTTATAAATTATTGATAAAAGATACCAAACCGTCTATTGAACTGTTCAACTGCTCTGATCATAATCAATATATATTAATCATGGTGTAGTAGAACTTCATATAGATATAATAAGATAATCCTTCATTAGTCCCACAGTGGGGAAATTCTCATTAGTTATTATTAGTCATGGCAGTGATGGTCAGAGTAATGATAGTTAATAGTGGTGATATTAATAGTGTCAGATAGTTAAGAGTCCATTTAGGTTTTAACATGGTCATTAGGCAGGTAAAGCTTAGCTTTGGTTAATTCCTCCTTCTTGAAAGTTTTGGTTAGTCAAACCTTGCATTACGACTTTTGGTTCTTAGAGCGATCAATCTGTCCAGTTTTCTAGACTCTCCTAAAACTCTACAAGGGTGTGACCTATAACAATGAGAATGGAGGCCTTTATAATGGAGTTTATATGGAGGCATTTGCCCAGTGGAAGACTATGAAAGGTAGTTTTTGCACCCTACGTACATTTGAACCATGCAGGTCTTCTAAGAAACTGAAGAAGATGTGTGTTCCAGTCCTAGTGATTAAACAACTAGAGGAAACTTCCCAATGGATAAAACCAAGCACGGACCTTAACGCTTCATTCTGCATGCAGTGCTGCCTCAGTGTAGAAGGGACTCAGCAGCCTGTGCTATCTATCATGTTTCCACTGCTCCACTGCTCACACACAGGCCTTTGTTGCACAGTGTGCTATGATCCATCTTGCGTTCTGGCCCGGGATTATTTAAGTGTGTTCAAAGTGTAAAGTCGAAGTGAAATTACTACATGTTAGTCATGATATTGACCGGAATCTTAATTAGACTCAGTGATCTCATGGTCAATATAACGATCGTCTCTAATCTCTGCTTCAACACAGCTCTATCTGGGACAGTTCGGCGCAGACGGTGTCTGGCAGTTTTGAATTTGCCAGAGTGCAAGTGAAAAATCTCTGCTGCTGCTGCTGCCGTCTGGAAGAGGTCTGTGGACTTCCAGAATTGAGGGACGTTGGCTTTGTACCAAATCGGTTCAGCCACAAATCAGTTCATTTTGAGCTCAATAAAAATATGTGAGTGCTGTAGTTTCACTTTAGAACTGAGTGGTGGATTATAATTGAGTGGGGGAGTAAAATTGGTGAATGTAAATAGCAGAAAAGGGGGTGGACAGACAGCAGTAAATCCTACTTCTTCCTATAGACTAGGCTGAATGTGAGACTCCAACAAGAGCGAAATCAGGGCAGGAACACAGTTCTTTGGTACTTAGCCCAGATTTTCAGGTATCGTCATACGATTTACTTTTACGGCACTTGGCTGAAGCTCTTATCCAGAGTGACTGACATTTGAATCGTGGTCACACAGGTAGGCCAATGTAGTGCTCAGTGTAGTCTTGCCCACAAACTCTTATCGGTTTTGCCTGGCCAGGTAATCAAACCTCAGTTTGCCACGGGGGAAACCGACGGTCTTCTTACCCACCTGCTAAGCAGGACAAGAACATGATACGATGGTCACCATGCTTCACAGTTGTGCATTTGTGCTAAAAAAAAAGTTCCACTTGTGTCTTATCTGTCCATAGAGCATTTTCCCAGAAGCATTGTGGAACATCCGGTGGTCAGGGCAAACTTGGGACAGGTGCAAGTGCTCATGTTTTGCCCACTATGCGACACCAACCAACTGGTCTTGATTGGCTTCACTTTGGCTTCACACAGATTGACTAAACCAGAAACCTTTCTGCTGACTAAGAGGTTGAGAAGAGAAAGTGTGGCTCTTGATGAGTTACTTGTAAGTGAGGGTCCTCCCATTGTTCAGCTGTTGTGGTCACTGTTGATATTACCATCACCGTTGTTATAGGAAGCCCAGACAGCTTATAAATCAATGGAAATGTTACTCATATAAATCTCCGACTGTCCAGCAGAGAAACAGGACTTCATGCCAGGCCTGCATTATTGCACTGAACTCTGCTGACTAAAGAGATCAGTGAGGGGACTGATACAGTTCTAACAAAGGCATTAGGGTTCGGTGTGAAGTCAGGCCCCAGACGGTCTAGAGCATTTGTCTGCTGAGGCAGATTAGCTATAGACAAAAAGATCTAAAATGTCATGTCTTCCAAATGGTGGATGATGCAGGTAGAATTTCAGTAGAGAAGACTTTCATATTGCAGACAGTCTGAGTGTAAATATCATTAGAATCATTAGAAGGTCCTGGATCTAACATCAGCTCAAAACATTGCTCATCTTTAGATTGTGCAAAAAATGTCCTGTATTTCAGACCAGATTTATTATAGAATCAGATTGGAAGATTAAAAAGTCTAGACCTTCAGCCCGTGTTTAGCTTTGGTTAATTCCTCTTCCTAACTCACCAGATTATTTGGATTCTACCTCAGCTGGAAATGTTTGATTAGTTGAACCTTACCATACGACTTTTGGTTCTTAGAACGCTAATTCTGTCCAGTTTTCCTAGAACTTTTTATTATTACATGTACTCGTTTATTCTCACAGTTGAATATGGGCCTGGTTTTTTTTTGCCCACCTGTTTTCAGAGCGTGGCTTCACCAAACAGTGAGCTCTCACACAGCTCTGTGACTGGCGTCCAGCTGGTTCTGTGAACTTCAACAATCCCATTTGCTTGTCTTGAGCTTTCAGCAACTGTTCTATATATAACCGTTCTAGATTTATTATAGAACCAGATTGGATTCACTCGCTTTTTTTGTTGAAGCAAAAGGTTCTAATGTTGATCTTGGTGGAGCTTCAGCCGGTGTTCATCTTTGGTCAATTCCTTTTCCCAACTCACCAGATTATTAGGATTCTACTTCAGCTAGAAATGTTTGGTTAGTCGAACCTTCATTACGACATTGGGCTCATTCTGTCCAGTTTTTGGAACTTTGCTAAAACTTTGCTAGAACGTTTTATTATTTATGTATTTGTTTTTTCTCACAGATGAATTACTCACCAGATTATTAGGATTCTACCCCAGCTAGAATCAGCTATTTTTCGGTTAGTTGAACCTTTTGGTCTCTTTTTTGGTCTTTGGTTTCCCTTTTTTATTATTACAGTCAAATATGGGCTTTTCACATTTGGCATATTTCAAAACGTATTGGAGGTTCATCCCTTTTATTAGTAATTATTACCAGTGAAATACAAAAATATGAAAATATCTTCTTCTTCTTATAAATATAAAAATATTTGTACCCAATTTCCTCCCCAATTTTAGATTCTAGCCAATTACCCAACCCACTTGCTAGTACTCTCCCCCATCAAATGTAATGCTGACTCTTTTCGAACCGCTGCTAATGCATCAACGGGTTCAGAGGACAGATTGGGCCGGATTCCCAACTCTGATGCATCAGCTAGCAGACGTCTGTGCCAGTCAGCATCAAGCTGAAGTTATGTGGGACAGAGCTTGAGCCATCTACTCACCTGGTGAGAGCGAGGCTAATTGTGCTCTCCCAGGTTATGGCTGCTGATGACAGGCAGTGTGCTATTCTATGCTTGAATAAATTCTCCAATTATTAAGTTTGGGAAACGCTTTATGACACATTTATTAAATATTATTTGACAGTGTCATTAGGTATCCGTTTTGTATTGTGTTGTATTATATTTGTTGTATTTTTAGTATTGGGAAAGTTATTTCGGATGCTTTCATAATGTTAAGGTTGTCCTGTTTGGAATGTTGTGTAAGAAACGTTCCTAATATGCCAGCCATTATCACATCCTGGAACGTTATTTCTAACCTTCTTGGAACCTTTTAAAAACAACGTTCTCTGTTCTCTTGATTAGCTAGTTTCAGGTGTGTTAGCTGCAGGAAGAGAAAACGTCTGGGAATGCTTTTTAAGAGCTGGCTTAGTTGAGTAACTCTCAACTCTACTGTCAACAAAAGCTGGGAGTCCCAGCAGGTCAGAATAATCAGTAGGAAAAAGTGCAGCAGCAGCATTGCTAGCTGTAGGCGGTAGTTTTTAAAAAATGATCTAAATTGATTTTTCTTGTCTCATTTAGCCAGACCACGCTACTAATAGCATTCCATTAAGTGATCCTGCGCCTGCCTGACTATTAATTGTTTGCTGCCACCAGAGCTCGAGCTCTGAAGTGGCATTTTCCCCCATAATAGATGATCTTTTAATGATAATTGTCTGGGATTTTTCACTCTAATTGAGGCTGACATGTTTTGAGTCGTTTGACTGCTGTGGCTACATACAGTACCTTGTTTATAATAATTCAGAAGCCAGTTTTTTTTCAGTTTTCACAGTTTAAGTGAGTTCACATACTAACAAACTTATGACCAAATGATGAGATTATCATCTCAGCCACGTAATTGGTATCTCTCCAGGTTCTGCATCAAGCCATCATACGGGACAACTGTTCTGCTGTTGAATAAGGGACCCGGGGTTGTGGGTTCAATCCCCTTTGGTCTCTGTCTGTGAGGAATTTGGTGTGTTCTCCTTGTGTCCGTTTGGTGTGGGTTTTTTCCCAAAAACAAATGGTATGTAGATTGGCCATGCTAAATTGCTGCTAGTTTGTAAGTGAATGGGTGCGTCTGGTACCCTACTAAGAACTGGTGCCCTGCCCAGGGGGTATTCTTGCCTTGCTCCTAATGATTCTGGCTGGGCTCTGAATGTATGTGAATATAGAATCATATTTGGTTCCCTAGAGTACCTATTATTTCAAACTGTTATTCCGGGGCAGTGGTGGCTCAGTTAGAGCACTGAGTTATTGATCACAGGGTTGTGGGTTCGATACCCGCATCTCTTAGGCTGCCACTATCGGGCTGCTTATGTCTCTCTGCTCCAGGGGCGCCCGACCATGAGCTCTGACTCCAGCTTTCTATCCGACATCCTTGGATATTGAGATGCTGAGGGAAGGGGGAGAGGGTGAACCATCCTACCCACCTGGAAAAAGTGTGTATAGTTGGGTAGGGCATCACCAGGTGTTGATATCATGACTCCGGAGAGCCACACTTCTTCAGAATGAACACCAGTTTTATAGGCCCTAAAATAGAACCCTGTGGGACTCCACAAGAATGATTTAATATAAAAAATACAGTAGTTTCTGCATAAGGGTTAATAAGGGAATACTTGATGTAGGGTTCAGGTGGTTAAGAGTATGATAACTGATGTGTTTGGTCGCTTGTTCGTGCAGACGTTGGTCTGCATTGTCACTTTTTAGTCCGCTGTATCCCTTCCTGCCTCCAAGCCTCCAATCCAGTTTTCATTTTTATTCTCTTTGCTCTGTATTGACCTGGCCAGGCTGTGACTGAGGGAGAGAAAGGAGTGTAGAAGTCCAATTCATTCAGCTTCAGCCACTACATCGCTCATGCTGTAACCCTGCCTGCCCACTCACTTCAGCAACCCTGCTCTGGGTCTCATTCATTCCACTGCTGCAGTATTTACAGTGTTACCGTGCAGTGGAACATTTCATTACTGGAACATGTTATTGGTCCAAGACTTCATTAGTGTCTCATGCTTTAATCGCTCTCTAATTGGAATAAGACCCATTTAAATGACTACACCACCGCTTGCTCATGCAGCGCAATAGCAGGTCTGGGGTGATGCGTGAGATGCTGGAGAATGGCATTACCTTTGATTTTCATTACAGATGGATCTCTTTGAGAATGACGCGTGATGTAGTTCTAGCGTTTGCCTCAGCTGGTAGCTTTAGAGCGAGGGAGATTGGCTGTGTATCACACGGAATCAAGCTTTCACCTCAGTAATGAGAAATGGGCCTCTATGTATGACTCTGTCTCAGTATGTGTGCGTTCTGTGCTATTTATTTATATGTTCTGTGCTAGTTTTTTTTTTTTTTTCTTTTTATTCACACCTAACCAGTTCATACCGTCCTTCACAGTGGATGAGCCAGTAAACTCCAAAAGCTGCTTTATATAGTTCTTTGAGAACCACTTTTGGTTCCATAAAGAACCGTTTGTGTGAGAGATGCGTGAGCGTGAAAACCCTTGAAACAGGTACAAATATGTCGATATAGCTTCTTACTTACATCTCTATTACCTTTGAACTGGTAAAGAACCATTACATCAAGTGAAGGTTCATTAGACCTTTAAAAGGTTCTTCACATTCACACATTTCTATTACAAATGTGGTTCTTTTTGGAACCAGAAATCATTCTTGACCTTTAAACTGGTAAAAAACATTTATATCAATTGAAGGTTCTTTAGACCTGTAAAAGGTTCTTTACACTCACACCTCTCTAGTACATCTCTATTAAAGTGGTTCCTTATGGAACCAGAACTGGTTCTTGTTGAGTACACAGAACCTGTAAACTGGTAAAGAACCTTTACATCAAGTGAAGGTTCTTTAGACCTTTAAAAGGTTCTTCACACTCACATCTCTATTACAAATGTGGTTCTTTATGGAACCACAAGTCATTCTTGTTGAGAACACAGAACCTTTAAACTGGTAAAGAACTTTTACATCAATTGAAGGTTCTTTAGACATGTAAAAGGTTCTTTACACTCACACCTCTCTATTACATCTCTATAAACGTGTTTTTTTTTGGAACCAAAACTGGTTCTTGTTGAGTACATTAAATCTTTAAACTGGTAAAGAACCTTTACATCAATTGAAGGTTCTTAAGACCTTTCAAAGGTTCTTCACACTCACATCTCTATTACAAATGTGGTTCTTTATGGGACTACAGTGCAAAGATTCATTAAATTGGTAAAGAACCTTTACACTAAATGAAGGTTCTTTAGATTTTTAAAAGGTTCTTCACACTCACACATCTCTAATACAAACATGGTTTTTCATGTAACCAAAAGTGGTTCTTGTGTTAGTGTGCAGAACCTTTACATTAGTGAATTACCTTTACATCAAGTGAAGGTTCTTTAGTCTTTTAAAGTTGGTTGGTTCACACTCACACTCTCTATTACAAAAGTGCTTCTTCTATGGCTTTGCTAGAGCAAATCTCTGAAGCACTTTTATTTGTAAGACACACACACACAGTTACATACACACACACACACACACACACACTCACAGAGAAACCAGGAGTGAGAGGGAAGCGACAGAGATGCTTTCAGCTCTACCTGTGCACTGAATTGCCATTCAAGGAGAAAAGAAGCAATTAAAAGTCATTACATTGATTCAGCCTCTCTTTGCTTTTCTTAGCAGACGGCCGCTGAGTGAATCTAGAAGCCGGACTAAGAAGAGGAGCTCCATCCTTGGCTGTAGGCCCATTAGCTTGGACTAAAGGTAAATCAGAATTGTGTGTGGGAGGTGGTGGGATGGGGGGTGGAGGATGGGGGGCACAGTTTTATCATCATTAATGGGCAGATTAATGGGGGGTTTAGCTGTGTGTAGACTGCCTCTGCCAGACTGTGTGGTTCAGCGCTCTCTTCACAGACCTGAAGTTTCTTCGTCTCCCTCCTTCCCTCCCTCCCGCTGTGAGGAGGGGTGAAGTCAGGCGAATTGATGAGGTGAGCTGGAAATGGATAAATCTGCCTGCATTTGCTGGCTTTCATTTTTTGCCACTGCTGTGAAGCAGTCTGATCTTTTATCACTCCCTCATCACACCTTCTACCTTCTCCCCCGGCCCCACTCCGTCACTCTTCCATCGCTCCGTCATCAAGACAGACCTGCTCATGTTCAGATCGACTGTCACCCGGTCTGTGTTATGGGTGTGTGTTATGTTAGTCTGTGTGTGCATGTGTATATATATATATTTTTTTTTTTATATATATAGTCGCAAAGAAAGTAAATCTCTCGGAAGGTTATTATTGGCTGTTATTATTAAGATAATATAAAAGCAATAGCTATAATAATCACCGCCATCATCTTCATGCAGCAATTTTCATTTAAATTGCAAACAGTGCTTCACACAGAACGATAAGCAAAATGTTGATCAAGATTAAACTATATGGTTCAAACAAACCCTTTGATGCATAAAGTAATAATAGAGTAATAGAGTTTTTAATATTCAGAACTTGTGATTTTCTCTAAATGCCATTTCTGTTAAGGTGTTGCAGAATTGTCCACAGGTCTGGACTTCATGTGCAGTGAGATATAGTGCATAGGCAGCACCGCACATATCCTTGTCCCCCTCTTTCTATATATATATACATATAATCACTGCAGCGCAAAAACCTTGTATCTTTGTTGACCTTTTGTCATACTTTAAGTCTGGCAGTTATAGAAATGAGGAGACGTGAGGTTTTCTTAGTCAGAGTGGCTAAGCTCACTCTTCGTGATAAGATGAGGGGGCTCGAAGTGTTGAGAGGAGTCAGTTCAGGGGGTTCAGGCATCTTGTAAGCGTATCTCCTAGTCGCCTCCCGTTGGAGATGTACATGACCAACTGGGAGGAGACCTTAAGGAAGACACAGCTCCCGGCTGGCTTGGGAGCACCTGGGAGCATCCCTAGCAGATGCTGGTGAAAGTGGCTAGAGACAAAAATGCCTGGGCTGCTTTGTGAGCCATATTGCCATTATGACCCAGACTTAGATTATCTAATAAAAAATGAGAGATCCTCAGTGTTTGCTGACCGGTGTGCCACTTTGCTTAAGGCATATGTTGCATCTACATGCCTAGGGATTGGCTGTTTTGCATGTCATTTGCATGTTTGTGAAGCAAACCTGGTTTTAGCCTGGTTTCTGAGGCGGCATTTCAGCCCATTTGTATGCAGCTTGCAGTGGAATCAGGTTTTCCTTAGGTTGGATTTCCACATGCATAAATGGCTCCATTGTTTATTGTTTTTACCAGAAAAAGCAGTTTTGGGTTTATTCTTCTGCTCCTACACTGTGTTTTTCCCTCCACTGTACTTCAGGAATAGTATTCGATTAGTCAGTGCAACCTGTGATAAAAAGAACCCAGTCTTTTTATTTTGGCCAAAATATCAGGGCATTATTGATTAAACCAGTAATTGCTTATTTTCGATTCGGACCTTCTTACATTTCTGAAAAAATTCAACTACCACCTTTTTTTTTTTTTTCTTTTTTAACCATTTTTTAAAAGCCTGTTGGTCACATACAGGTGAAATGATCACAGGTGCTTGTTTTGTCCTGAAGACAGATGTCCCCTTACTTCTCATTGTAATGAAGTCAGTGGCAGCCCTTCGGTTTCCCTCCATGCTGTTCATTAATGATGTGCAGAGGGGAGGGGTTGCCTCTTCTCCAGGTCCAGGTATTCTCTAGCTGTTCCTTTGAAGTGGTGTTCGAGGTGATTGAGCCTCTCGAGGCTCTCCGCTCTCCTGTTAGAAATGTCTACAGTTTTTTATTACATAAATCCCTGAGCCAAGTACCCCGAGATGGAAAACACTGCATCCTATCTGCATGTTAATTGCATGGTGTTTGTCAAGTGGGCCTTGGCCCTTCGGAGCAGAGCAGAGATACTAAATAAATGATGCGCCTCAGGCCGGCTGCATGATCTTCCGGGAGGCTGTGTGCGCGCTGATATGAGATGGAGGTTTCCGAAAGGCAAAGCGAGTCTCTCCCTCTGTCCTCACGCTGCCACTTCTGCTCACACTCCTTTTTTCACTTCATTTGTGGGGTTTAATGGCATTTCTCTATGACCCATAATGTTTCTGATGCGTAAAAAGCCTATATGGGGAGACACAGAGGAGAATTCAGCTGAATGGGGGGTCGTAGAGTCACAGGGAAGGTGTAGCCGGGCTGCCAGAAAGGAATTAAGCTTAGTTCTGGGCTAAATTACGTCTTGCCTTAAACCCTTTAGCAAGTATCGCCCCACCAGTGGGATTTGCTGTGGCTGGTACCTAGTTGGTACGGTCCCACCTGTGGGATTGACATTTTCAGTAAAGAACGTTCAGCTTCGAATGTGACGCAATATCAGCTTTAACCCTGTAAAAAAAAAAGCTTATCACACTATAAGATGTATTAGATGTATAAGATGTATTATTCAGTAACTACACTCAGGCACTTCTGTACTAACTGGTGGGGCTATTCTTTGGTAATAGAAATTTGTGATAACACTTTCGGCCTGCCGGCGGGCCATAGGCTGTCTAAGTGGCTAATTCGGCTAGTTCATCTAACCAGCTTCCACCAGCGGACCGCCATCCCCCACCGTCCATACATTTGCTCGTTTAGGCTCCATGTGCTTCTTTTAATTCTGTGCTCAAAACACGTACACTCCCGTGTACACGCCTCAGTCCCTCATTATTCAGCACGTTCCCATTCCTCAGCAATGCCTCTGATTCTAATTTACCCTTCTTGTCACTTAACCACAGTGTGATATCTCTGTCTTTAAGTTCAGAAGCAACATCTGTGAACCCTGTAAACGCTGTAAACCATCACAGCTGCAGCAGCCGGGCTGGATCTCCCTAAAGGAATTTTCCTTCCACCTTAAATAGTGCAGAGCTTACAGGAGGCACTATTTTAAGGTGGAATTTCAGCTTCATGCTGAGAGCTAAGTGCACAAACAACCTTTTCCTGTTATATTTGAAGCATTTTATAGCAGTCAGATCCCGTGAATACAGGAATAGAAGGCCTGCACAAATTCTAGAAGTCCTACTGTGCTCATGGCGAAAGAGCTCAGTCTGTGCAGACCATCACAGGCGGTCAGAACTCACTAGGGAAAGGGTTAAATAGGTCCAGACTACAGAGATTAAAGGTATCTGTTTAGCTTTTCCACTTAGGTCCTTTAAGTGTGATTTAAGAGTGTTTACTTCAGTCAGGCTCTTTTTTCTGATAGAAAGGGCTTCTGTTGTAGCTCTTACAAAGTGGTACCATCCACCTTCTTCAGCTTCTTCCAAGGAGAGCAGTGCTCAAGTGTGTGTGTGTGTGTGTGTGTGTGTGTGTGTGTGTGATAAACACTTTAAAATGAATACTTTTTGTTGGGTGTGTATTGCTTGCACATGGATATGGCTCCTTATAAAAACAGGGTTTTTTAGAAAAAACTCGAACACAAAAACTAGATGGACTGTTTCAGGTGGGCTTCTGGAAGCTGCTCTCCATGATTTTTAAATTTTTTTAAAGCTGCTTTAGGACTCTCCGTGACGGACATGGCTGATGACCAGCTGTTTTTGTGCTTAGGAGTGTCCGGTTTGATTACATGACATCACTGAGCACACAGACTGTTTTACATAGATTTGCTAAACAGTTTCAATAGAGTAGAATATCTTGCGGAGTCCCACTGGGTTCTATTTTAGGGCCTATGGAATTGATGCTCATTAGGGCAGTAATGTAGTTATAAAAAGTGGCAAATCGATGAATTTAAATCATAGTGGATCAACTACTTGTCACTTGGAGATATGTGTCATGCCTGCCCCTGTTGTCATGTCTGCTTTGTTTGGTTTTGCCATGTGCTCCCAAGCACATGGCTCTGTTTGTGTCTTGTCTGCCATAGCCACGCCTGTCCATTAGTGTTTCCACCAGTGTCTCCTTTGTACCCACGCCCCCTTGTTAGTCCCAGGTGTTCCTCGTGAGTCTCTTGATAGTGTCTGTATAAGTACCCCTTTGTTTCAGTCATCCCTTGTCTGGTCTTGTGCATGTATATGAGAAGATGGTCCTGTTGTGTTCACGGTTTGTAGATTTGGCCTGTTTATGGGTTTTCTTGTTGTTTATGGGTTTATTTAGTAAGCTTTGCTTGTTTGGTTTCTGTTTGTTCTATTTTCTTGTCTGGCATTAAAATAACCTGTGAGTACGACCGCCTCTGTCTGGTGACAAACCGTGACAATATGGAGATTTTGCTAAATCACAGGATTCATGTCATTCCAGAAAAGTCAGTTATTTCGGTCAGAATATTTGTAATAATAATAATTTACAATATTTTAATTCACTAATTCGTGTATAATATATTGCATAGTTTATTTAGCGACATATATGAGTATATATCAGTGCAATCACAATACTAGCCGAGTCCCTCAGCAGTCCTTCACTGAATGTGGAAGAGAACAGAGGGGCAGGGGAGCAGCAGCTGAGGAAAGGAGACATGCTCTCTGGGAGGTTGGGGTTGGGGGAGGGGGTTGAATGGAGGCATGTTGAGGAAAGGAAGGTTGAAGTGGGGTGAAAAGGTCCGGTGGAGTAAAGTAGATATCCAATCACTGCAAGCTGTCATTTTCAGTCTGCCACAAGTGACTGACTGAAGTCAGGGCCTCTTGGCTCCCAAAGTCCATTTTAAATCTCTCCAGGCCATTGCCTCTTTACCTCGCGTGAACTGCTCCAGCTCATCATTATCTCCCCCGCTCTCTCTCGCTCGCTCTCCATCTCTCTCTCTTACTCTTTTGCCCACATTCCCATGGATGAGGCAAGACAGGCCGAGCTGGATTTTAAGATGCGTGCAGTCTGGGTGCTGAATGGCTTTAGATCCCTCTGTCATTTGCACTCGCCGTACTGAGACGCTAATCAGCTCAAGCTAAGCTAAGCATAATTAGCCATAATTCATCTCAGATGCTCTGCCAAATGTTTGTGGACACCCCTTCTAATGAAAGCATTCAGCTACTTTCGGTGGAACCCGTTGCTGACACAGCTTGTCTAGTCCCAGTAAAGAAGTACTGCCAATAGAATAGGACTCTCTGGAGCAGATGAACCTATAGGCACCATGGCTAATGTCCGGCGTGGGCTAAAGGGGTGTAAAGCCCCCCAGCATTGAGCTGTGAAGCAGTGGAAGAACTATGTTCTTTGGAATGATGGTTGGTGCTCCATTCAATATTTTGGGATGAGTTGGGGAGTGGGGAATGAGGTGGGGTGGTGATCCAACCCGTCCAACATTCGACCTCACTAACTGCTCTTGTCGCTGAATGAAATCAAATCCTCACAACAGTGCAACAGTCCAAGCTCTAGTAGAAAGCCTTTTCTGGAGAGTAGAGACAGTTACTCCAACAAAATAAGGATGATCTCTTCTTTTAAAACCCTTGATTTCAGAAGAAACAATGAATGAGCAAGTGTCCCAATACTTTTGTCCATATAATGCACTTTTGAGGGTGCCACTTTTTGGATGCCAGAGATTAACCAAAAGAGAAAAATTGGCAAAGAACCTTTACGTAAAGCGGTCTATGAAAGGTTCTTCCCACTCGTACCAAACGGAGCTCATTCATGGCACCGCTCGGAGAATCCTGTGAAGCCCCTTTATTTTCAAGACTGTATAAATAAAGCTGGCAAAGCAAAATATTGGCATCAGGCCAGACATCCCTGTAAAACTGAAAAGCCCGGGAGATGGAGCATAATGATGGCCAGCAGCAGGACATGGGCATCAAAGTAGGAGTGGAGAACAGGCAGTTTACAGGAGCAGAAGAGATGCGAGGTAATGTCAGAACAGCTCCGAGAACGGCGCTCGCTCAGCTTTCAGAGAGTGAGACAGTGAAGGAGAACTCACCCAATTACGCTCCTGAGTTCCAACACCTGTTTGTGAGCAACAACAGCGAGTGTCGGTGCACCAGTCTAGCTCAGCGTGAAACGCACACCGAGGACGTCACGCTGATCTGGCAAGTAGCCAGGCCGCTGCTGCTCGTCTTGAGGAGCGAAGTAGATGCCAAAGATAGAGGAGTGATAGCAGTGCTGGTCAAAATATGGCCATTAAACAGCACAGCGTACTTGGAGAACCGTCTGGTTCCTGCTGCTGATTGTGACTCAGGGATTAGGTTTAGATTAGACTTCAGATTAGATCCCTAAGGACTTTGCTTTTGCAGCCTGGTCAAGCTAAGCCCTTCAAACTGGGCTTCAGTTACAGACCAGTTCCGCTCCAGTTGTTGCCTTCTGTCCCAGTAGTTGGGAGAAGAACTACGGTAAGGTGATGTGCTGTGAACTTCTGGCAGCAGTGGAGGAAATGTAGCACCTCAGGAGAGATAAAGCACTGCATGGGGTGAAGTTCCATGCTGACATTTTGCCATTCTGTGGAGAGGAACCTGCATGCACTGAAAGGGAATCTGTAAACGTACTCTGGCAGATTGATTAGCATTGGCTGCAAGTTTTTGAAATTCTGAACATACTTCTTTTTTTTAAGCTTTTTATCTATGATTTAACAAGGATCCTCTATCCAAACAGAGCCTAAATTAGTGTTTCCCTTTCTTCTTCTGAGGATTCAACTCATGAATTAGCTTATTATGAAGCTCCGCTGGGAAACACTCATTTAAACACTGCTATTCTTCCCATATTAATATTAAAGTGTCCATAAAGATAACATTACAGCAAACATCTGCACAGCTTTAGGCTACTGCAGAAGAGTCTGTCCTGAGGATCCATGAAAAAGGTACACGCAGTGCATTCTGAGACGAAATAGGGTTCTCTAAGGTCCCAGAAAAGCGTTATTTGGCTTGTGCCAATAGAGAAAACCTTTGTGGTTCTAAAAAACACTAAAATGTTCAAGAGAAGATGGAGAGCAACCAGTGGTGTAGAGAATAACGGTGGAATTTACTACAGAACTGTTAAGGAAACATTGTTTATGGGGCTTGGTTGCTGGTTTTGAGAAGTGGTTAGTGTTTTCCTACGTTTCTGGACCGTTGCATTTACTACAGAAACCCTTAAAGAACCATTACAGGTCTAGGTAATAGGGATGTTTTAAAAAACAATACTTCGGTACCAAGTCGATCCCAAACTCAGATCTCTGAGAGTCCTTACAAGTAACCCAAACAAACAAATTAAGGAGTGAAGTACATATTTAATCAAAACATGGTCAAATTCATTTAAATATCTAAATTCTGTTAATATGACTCATACGTCTCAAATGAAGACATATTTAAGTGGCCTAAGACATCCTAAAAAAAAACTCAGACATGTGTGACTGTTTTCTGTAAATAATAAATAAATAAATAAATAAACAAATAAAGGTAGATGGAAATATATGAAAAAGTAAACACTTTTATGAGTGAATAAAGGTACGGCAGACTACCAAAACATCCTGCAGAATGTCCTAGGGTCCAGTGGAGGTTCTAGATCATTTTAACCGGTGGAGGGAGGGGGTGATAGGCTAAGGCCAGGGACAATGTTTTTTTTTTTTGACTGCATTAATGGACAATAAGAGACAAAATAATGATCATAAAAAGAATGTAGCATTTTACTGTATTATATTTGTGTTTTTTAGATTCTCATGTTTCATAAAACAAATCCTAATAAGGGAATCATCAGATCAACCAATCATAATAAGGGAAACTCCACCCTTTTTGTGGTGTGCATTTTTTTGAGAATGAAATACTCTTAATGGTTTGGTACCGACTACCACATTTCTGGCATTGCGACATCTCTACTTGGTTTGGAGAAGTGGCTGATATTGCCCTTTATTACTGGAGCTTTATACTGTTATAACCATTGAATTTCCACAGAATCCTTGAAGAACCATTATTTATGAGCCCAAGTAGTTGGTTTTGAGACGTTACTGATGGTTTCCTACGCTTTGGAGCTGGGAAACACAAGAAGCTGATTTCTGAATTCATTTTAGAATTAGAATTTCATTACCTGCCTAAAAGGCTTTCCATACCTTTGAGCACATTTACCCTACCTGTTCACACCTCACAAGGTTCCATAGCTTCAGAGGCATTATATACATTATACATTAGGTCTAGAAACAGCCCTGTTTGTGAGTGTAGCCTCACATAGTTCTCAGCAGCTATAACGACGTGTTTAAGGACTGAAATACAGCATGTGTTTTACTGTAAGGATTGCCTCCTGTTACTGTCTTTACCTCCTGTGTTGATCTGTAAACAGCTCTTTAATAAATAGGCTGTAATGCTGAGAGTATATGGCTGTTAAATATGGAAGCAGGCCCACTGACGCACTAATAGTGCACTCCTTTTAAGTTCCCAAGGCCGTGAAGGGCACTTTCACCACGCGGATGGAGCTCTCTTAGATCTTAACGAGAATGCTATGTGTGGTCAGGGCACCCGCATAGTTTCACTGAGACAAAACAGCTGGACCACTGCGATGTTGAAGGAGTTACTGCAGCTGTAGGGCCCAGTATGTGTGTGTGCGTGTCTGTATTTAAGGTGTGTGTGTGTGTGTGTGTGCTTCTGAATCACTGAGGAAAACGGACAAAGTCCGATACAGCGCTGGCTCGAGACGTTTCCACTTATTTCATCCTGGACCTGGAGGTTAATAGTCTATTTGTTTAAATCACTGATCGATTAACCATTACAGAAAGTGATGCTGTTTTTCTTTAATCCTTCAAATGAATTGATTGAGAGGTCTGGCAATTAACTCCCCCACCCACCTACCCAGCCACCCTCTCCCCCCACTCTCTTCTCAGTGTACTTTGACTGTATTTAAGCGCTGCTCTTTTATTACCCCCCCCCACTTAGCTAGTCAGCATCCCAAAATTCAATTGAGATTTACCCAGGAACCTCAGCAGTCACACTCACATATTATGCAATCAGTGTCTAAGAGATGAAAGCATGAATCTGCATCGCTCATAAGCCCGGTTAGCCATGTCAAGCTTTTATCCGATGCTTTATAGGTTTTTCCATCCCCAGCCACCCAGCTCTCGCCGACTTTAATTCACTTCTAATAGCTTTAATTGCTTATAGATGATGGTAAGACCAGACCCATCAGTCTAATGATGATGTAGAAGGCTGGACCGGCAGCAGCTGTAGTGGATGTGTGGTGGTCTGGAGACGGAAAAGATGGACCAGGGTAAATGCATTTGTCTTTTTCCGGAGAATGCAGCAAGGCCGACACCTCCGGTCTGACTCTCTCACACACTCTCGCTTTCTTTTTTTGCTTCCTCTTTTGCTCAACTCAACCTTAAATATAGTCCCTTTTGGGCTATAAAACCACAAGAAGACAACTTTATAGATATAGATTATAAAGCATAAATGAACTATATAAAACCAGTGCACAAAAAAACAGAAAGTGCAGTAAAGTATATATACACTAAAGGGACTAAAGTATTGGGACACCTGGTGTTAAAAAGAGTTTATTCCACTTCCCTGCTGGATTTGTTGGAATACCTGTCTCTACTGTCCAGGGAAGAAGGCTTTCTGCTAGATTTTAGAGGAGCATTGCTGTGAGGATTTGATCGCGTAGCCATAGCTATGGTGTCAACAGGTTGATGTTTATCTTGTTTATGTGCTCCAGAGAGTCCTATTCTATTGGCAACACTTCTCTACATGGACTAGACAAGCTGTTTGTGTGTGTGTGCAATTGTACATTTGCATGTCAGCAATGGGTGCACCTAGCTGAGTAGCTGAATGCATTCATAAGAAGGGGTGTCCACAAACATTTGGACATATCACGTTTATATAAATATTATATGCACTATAACTATAAAAGACTTCACTTTAAAAGTACAGTAAAAGGTATATCAGCTCTTGATGGTCATGCTGGTCATGCTGGTTGACCAGTTCAGCTTTTGACCGTTATTAGAGTATGTATATTTGGTTTGACGGGTTGATGGTTTAGCCGGTCTACCCACGTGAACAATCTGACCACGCAAGTTTACCAGTAGGACCAAGCTTGTTGACCCTGTTGCCTCGATGTCCATCAGCATGGTCTAGAGCTGGACCTTTCAGCAGGGCCCCAGTCTGAATTTGGATGACTTTTACAGGACCTTGATTGTAGTGCTGCAGTGCTCTTAACAAGTCTTTTAAGGATTCTAAATGCTGAACCTCTCTCATTTGTTCTTTCACTCACGCTCACACACACACCCCAGCACTTTCTTACCCCCCACGCCCCCTCTATGTGTAATCACACTGGGACATAAACTGGGAAAAAATAGCTGTTGGCAGCTGGTAGTTAATACGTTTATCATTACACATTTTCCTTCTGCTAAAAATCTCTCTGTGATAAAGCACATAAGGGGGTGTGGGTGTTAGGGTGTGTGTGTGTGTGTGTGTGTGTGTGTGTGTGTGTGAGAGAGAGAGAGAAAGAGAGAGAGACAGGGACAGAGAGAAAGAGCAGGCGAGCTACCAGAGTCCTCTGGAGCTCCCACACATAGCAAAACACAAGTACCACCCCTCCCTCCACTCATCCACATTCTGGCTGCGGTGGTCCCTCTGCGGATTCTGTCTTGCTCGCTTAGGTGTTTCATCTCGACTTGCCATCAATAAATAAGAATAGGCAGGATTTTTCCGGCGTGTTCACTTAAAGCAGCATATCTCCTTTTTCTCCCTTTTGTAGCCTGGCTCCACCGTCTCACACATGTACACACAGAAGCACATGCATGAACATGTGGTCTTCTAATGGCACGTTCTATCTATATTCATGAAACCGGCATGTAAGCATAAACGCTCAGCTTATGAGTCGCAGAACAGCACCAGACGCATTTCGCTCATGCGAAAAATTAACATAAGAAGGATATGCTAAAACAGATGTCTGTGTCTTTGTATTGCTGTATATTCTTGTTGGATGCACTATGTTTTTGCAGAGTGAATGTCTGAGCTTCTTAAGAGCATAGTTTAATCCAGTAAGTGCAAAATGTTGTTAATTCTAAATTACAGCAACTATTAAACATGAGTGATGTATGAATTGTATTCCTATTCATGTTTTTAGTTTTAAAAATGCACATTCCAACACATGCGAAATACAAATCTTTGAATGTATGTCTTTAAATGCCTTTTAAAAAAAGGTTTTTAGTGTTAAAAGACCAAAAAAGAGAGAATTTCTTCATATTCCATTTGATGGCTAAAGCCTGAGCAAAGGGTATCGACCAATTTTCTCTGCTTCTTGAAACCACACTGCTATAAAAAACTACCTGGCCAGCTCAAGCTAGACAAGCTGGTCAGGTTGGTTGACCTTGATCTCAGCTGTGGACCAGCATAAGGAATGTTTTGCAGGTCTATGAGCGTGATCACCCTGAACAATAGACAACCAGTATGATCAAGCTTGACTATGCTGGTTGACCAGCATGACCAGCATCACCAGGCTGGTCGACCAGCATGATCACACTGCTCACCCAGTGTTGAGCTGGATTTTTCAGCAGTGCAGTCATAAATTTGTGGGAGTCTCTTAAAGGCATGTTGACTTCAACAATCCGAGCAGATGCTCGGTGGAAACCAGAAGTGAATCAGTTAATATATTAGGGCAATTACCCGCTGATGGTACGTTTCTGAGATGCTGTGCAGATCTTCATACCATGAAAGGGTAGAAAATTCTCTTTCTAGTTCTGTGAACTCAACTCGGTAATTAGCTCATTATGAAGCACCCCCGGGAGTCACTCGTTTACTCTACCAAATAATATTAGTGTCCATAAAGATAACATTACAGAAAACATATGCCCAGCTTTAGGCTACTGCAGAAGAGTCTGTCCTCAGGATTCATGAGGAAGCAAGAAGCCACAGTTGGCAGTTTGTTTTTGCAGTTGATTAAAACAGGGATGATGGTTCTCAATAGTTGAGCTGTCTGCGAAACACTAGAATCTGTGACATTGCAAATTAGGTTTAGTTGTTTCTTGTTATAATGTGAATTTCATTCCTGGCAGCATATTCATGAATATACATAATGGGTGCGGAGTGCACCCTTTATGTACACATTAAAAATTAAGTCATTTGACTGCCACGTTTAAAACCAACTAGTAGACCAATCATCAGATCAGTCAGTTGAACTGGATTGTAATAATAAGCTTATTACAAAATAGTCAGGTAGATGAAAAATGCAGCTTTGCTCATTAGCATTCTGTCATATCATATTTTACTAGCCTAACTGTAATTAGTGTTCACTGAGTGTCTGCACTGTCAAATCAAAAGATTCAGGGGGAACGTCTCAAAGGAAAGACTTCCTTTAATGTAATGCCATAGCCATCTATTGCTGGGGGGGGGGTCATACTCTCTTGGGTGTGTAGGGCGGCCCCCCTTTCCTCCATCGCTCATTACTATACTAGCCAGCCTAATAGATTTTACAGAATTGACAGTTAAGCCAGACGTACACTGTTCGGTTTTGACCCATTTTGAAGCCCGATTCGGTCCTAGCCGACTGAATGTCAGGATGGGCCTAGATTTTAGCCCGATCGGCTGATATTTGATGTTCGATGTGAGAGGGGAAGCGATGACCGGACAGCTGATTGGATTCCTGAGATGTTAGAAATGTTGTTACTGGTTTCGAAGTCTGAGCAGTCCAATTTCTTGGTGCCGTGACCCAGTCGTTACCCAAAACGACTCAGTGGCGCAGTGTGAGTTATCACCAAAGAACTAGATCTCCAAAATCACACAGTGTATACCAGGCTTTAGTGTTCCTCTCCAAGCAGGTTGACATTCTGTTAGAGGACATATGGCTTCATGTGACTTGGAGAAGCACTTGCTAAGAATAATGCAAGAGCCTTCAAATGAAAGGTGCTACACAAGGTTCTTTGAGCAAAGGTTTAAAAACTGGTTAATAACCTGAAATTAGCTGTTAGCAACTGTGCTGCACCTTCTCACATATATACATCTGGCCCTGAGTGCTGAATGCCGCGTGGCATGTGTGCACAAGTGTGTCTGTGTGTTAGTTAAAGAGAAGGGCAGTTTGGCATTCAGAGCAGGCCACCGGAGCAGAACCTGACTCCAGGTAGCATTTTAAAAAGCTCTCAGAACATACAGGACAGCTGATTGATGACTTCCACTTGCAGTAAAATGATCCAGCTCCTTCATCTCACACCCCCTACTTTACATTCAAACCTTTGATATTAAATTGCAAATTATCTCCGCATTTGTAACGAGGTGACTGCTTGAGCTATGAATCCGAAAGTGCCAGAAAACCAGTCTAGCTCATACCTGTGCTGAGTTTGAGCTGCATCTGTAACTCGCCCCTGCCAGATGGTCTCTGGATCTCAAAGTTCTTGTTGTGGTTAAATTGTCAGGAGTTATAATCTGTGTTATGTACATTTTAGAACATCCTAAAATGACAGCATTCAGAGAAGAAGGACCAGGCTACGCTAAGCGAACTCAGATGGTAGCATTTGTGCCAGATAGAAGCACAAGACTGTCGGGTGTCCCATTTCTCAGTTTGACAGTGAAAGGGGTGCTCATGATCACTCACTTCTAGCAACTACCAGACATCGACACCCAGTCCCAGATGGTGCATTTGTGGTCCCTATCTGCACATACAGGATTGTGGTGTGTCCCGAGTGGCGCAACTGTCTAAGCATTGGCCCAATTGCTGAGAGATGGTAATGCCATAGCCATCTATGGCTGGGGGGCCTCATGCTCTCTTGGGTGTGTAGGACAGCCCCCCCTTTGCTCCATCACTCATCATTTCTCAGTTTAGCAATCAAAAGAGGGCCCACAATGGCCTACTGTGTGCCCTTACTATGGCCTTAGGTGAGGACAGCATGGATTTAGACTCAGCAGCACCTTCTTAACCAAACATCCCCTAAAATTGGTGACAACCAATCAGAGCGTAGGAGTTTGTATATGCCTGGTACAGCACAGGCACAGATTTTACTTTGCATAGTAATGCCTTTATTACTGTGATTGCATTAGGCAATTGTTATGCCGCTACACCTTCCGCAGTTTTTGATAAATCAACGCCGTTCCAACTCTGACACGTCCGTCCTGATCAGGAATAGTGAGTTTGTATACAGCTTGTGGATAAGTGCAATAGTATCGTACAGCAAGCTCCTGAAGAAAAATGTGGCCAAAACACTTCCATAGGAATGCACTGAAATGTGTCTGTAAACTTTCAACCCAAAAAATTCCAACTCCTCTACAGGTCACATCCTCTACAGGCACCATGTCTTTGCATGGAGGAGCTTTTGGGCCAACTGTCCTATGGGTGCCCCACATTTTGGCCAAAAGTGTGCGGACATAGCTCTATTAGACAACTTTGCATTTCGTCATTTAGCCAACTGTTTTTGGTCTCCAACATTTAGACAAAAGTATTAGCATAAAACCTAGCAACACCTTAGCAACGGCTTAGCATGCAACAGCTATACAATAGCAACGCTTAAGCTATCAAGTGCTATACCATAGCAACCACCTAGCAACACATTAACAACTAAGCTCTGTGTTGTCTAAGTTTCTGCAGGATGTACAATGACACTCTTATATTTGTATATCCCAGTAAGGGCCCAACATTGGCACCTTAGTGGACCCGGGTATTGAACCCACAACCCTGTGATCAGTAACCACAGAACCACCACTGTCCCAAAATAGAGCATGTCTGCTTGCTCAGTTCTCACCGTTTTCTGACATTTACATAAAATCAGTCAACTGCTTACAATTAGATCAGTAATGAAAAGGCGGCTGATTGGTTTAACGGATGATTTTAATCAATCAGCTCCCGTGATCCACACCTTGTTACTTATGCTTGCATTCATGTTTTTTTTTCTGGTTCAACAAAGCTACACCCCCTACACACATTTCTTCTTTGTTCCATCAGCAGAAGAGAGAGACAGAAGAAACAGTGGCCTGTCATGTTTACTGAACATCAGCAGATGAAAACTAATATACTGAAATATGTATTTTCTCACACCCCCTCCTGCTGACTTTTTCATGAAAATCTAAAGCTCTTCCCAGCTGTCCTCCAGTGCCTGAAGTGTGTCATCCTCCATTCCACTCTGGCCTAATTAAGTCAGAGCAGGATTCAGTGGTCTGCAGTGTGAGGGGTTTGTGAGTGTGTGGCTCTGATTGAAATACTAATGTTGACTGAAGATTGAGCCAGTGTGTCAAATCAGAAACCAGCACCTCGGGACTAAAGCGTGGAGCGCACAGTAGGAGTAAGTCATCGCTCATAAAATATTCCTGGCAGGGTTTGTGCGGTGTAACCCTGAGTAGTGCTGTAATTGCTGGACTGATGCTGGAGCCAGGGTACAGTAGACATTGAGGATGGAAATGAAGGAGCTGGGTAAACAAAACAGGCTTGATTGCAGCCCCAAAGGCCTTCGGCCCAATCGATGGGGTTTGCTTACTGTGACTAAATCTTGAAGAATACACACACATACTGTAGATACACACTCACACAAAGTGAGCCAAAAGGCCCACAGGTGAGCCAAAAGACTATGACCAATGTTTTATTGATACTCTGACTCTGACTTCTAAAGGGGTTCTGCAGGATCTAGCACCAATACGTTAGCACCAAGACGTTAGCAAGCTAAGAGATGGAGTTGCTGCTTTTCCAGCACATTCCACAGGTAAAATACATGCACATTATAGGCACTTTCAGTTGTGGACAGGGGTTAGCATGGGCATTTCAACCTGTCTGTGGCTACATAGCCCCATATACAGCAGGGGGCGCTGCACTGTGTGTTGTGACACATTCCTTCCATAACCATCATCACACATTTCTGTGACCTGTGCTACAGTAGCCCTTCTGTAGGTTCAGACCAAATGGGATAGCCTTCAGTGACCTCGTCCATTGGTGTGCCTGGATTGCCTGGAGTGCCCGGAGCGCACAAGCCCATCTAACATACTGGAAACTATATGGACAAAAGTATTGGGACACCTGCTCATTCATTCTTTTATTTTTAATTAAAGTTTATCCTGCTTTTTTGACAGGTTTAACAGATTTTGAAGCATTACTGTGAGGATTTGATTGTATTTATAGTATAGTATACCCCTGCAGCCCTATTCACTTTTTAGTCCAGGCTTATGCTTAATCCAGGTATGGGAAAGCAGCCTATAGTGTATATCAATGAGGAAGAGGCACTTCAGTAGTCTCTTCAAGTCTTCTCCATTGCGGTTTTCACTCTCTCTCTCGCTCTCGCGGTCAGTCCACACTCTGTGCACCACAGCCAACTCAGCAGAACACTGAAAGCCAAGATTTGACACACTGGTAGAAACCCTCTGACTCCCCCCAGCCATGACCAGCTTTTATCCCATTCTTTATAGGTTTGTCCACCCGAGCCACTCTTCTCTTTTAGGCTCTAATTCACCCTTAATAGCTTTAGCTTCTCACGGATCACGATAACACCAGACCCATCAGTCTAATGATGATGTAGGAGGCTGGACAGTTCGATGAAAACAGGCGCATAGGGAAGCGAAACACTGTTGTGCTCCCCATTCGTTCATCACTTCTTGGGTTTTCCCACATTTGGCTTTCTCTTAGGAAGCTGAAATTCCACAATGGAGTCTATTGAAAGGGAGAGAGGAATTCTGGCAGTGCAGGAGGACATAAACAACACAGTCACAATATTCCAAGGCCGTGTTAGTAGCCGTACAAATGTGCCCTGTTAGTGATTCATGTGTCACAATGATGGGGCCATAAGCACACGCCTCCTTATCATCTCTGCCTTTTCATTGTTATCCGTCTCATGGAACTTCCAACTCCGACCGCATCCTTTGTTGGCAAAATGTCAGCTTCCATATAAGGCTCATCATGCGCTGCTTGCGCTCCCAGGCAGCTCCAGTGAAATGAATGGAGTAAACTAATCCATATCTGTCTGCAGGTATATTTATATCTTCATGAATGAGCTCGCTGACAACAAGACAGGCGTACACGCCTCGGTATCAGAGAGCAACACTTGAAGGTTTGTAGGAGAAAAGAGCATTACGGGGCTGATGAGGTGAAGGACTGATTGAGAGAATGAGGGAGAAGGGCAGAGATAAGGATATGCTTGCAGCAGTGCCCACTGTGAGCCCATTAACTAGCTCTACTCCTGAGCCCAGTGACCTGAATCAGCAGAGGAGGCTGCAGGTACTCATCCACTTCATCATTAATCTCCCATTTATCAGCTTCATCCTACTTTATACACTTTCAGCCGCTGCCTCCCCTTCTACTCTCCTCTAAGATTTACTCTCCTCTCGTCCTCTTCTCTAGTCTCCTCTCCTCTCCTCTATGATCTTCTTTGTTTCTCTCATTATCTCCTCTCCTAATACCTGTGTGTTTTTCATATCCTCCACTCTCTTCTTTCTTCTACTCTTCCATCAGTCTTTCCTCTCTTGTCCTGTCTTCTCCTCGTGTCTCCTCCCATATTCCCTCCTCTTGTCCCATCTTCTCCTCTTATCTCCTCCTTCATCCTCTCCTTTGTTCTCCAATATCCTCAACTTATCTCCTCCCTCATCCTCTCCTCTCGTCCCATCTTCTCCTTTTATCTCCTCCCTCATCCTCTCCTCTGTTCTTCAATATCCTCAGCTTATCTCCTCCCTCATCCTCTCCTCTTGTCCCATCTTCTCCTCTTGTCTCTTTCCTCATCTTCTCCTTTCCCATCTTCTACTCTCTCTTCTCATCCTCTCCTCTTTTCTCCCATTATCACTTCTCCTCTCCATTCTTCTTTCATCCTCAGATCTTCTCGCATCCTCTCCTCTTTTCTCCTATCATATCAAACCTTCTCATTTCCTCTCATCTCTATCTTTTCTGTCCTTTCCTGTCTCTTCTCCCATCACATTCTCCCTTTTCCCATCATTCTCCTATCTTCTTGCATCCTCTCCTCTCTTCTTCCATCATCTCCTCCCCTCTTGTCTCCCCTCATCTCCTTTTCTATTCTTCTCCCGTCTTCTCCTTCTCTCATCCTCTCTTCTCCGGTCATCTCCTCTCCTATCCGTCTCCAGTTATTTCATCTCCTCTCTTTTATCATCCTCTCCCTTTTCTCCTCTCTTCCCTTATCTCTTCCTCTCTCCTCTGTCTTGCTCCTCTCCCATCCTCTCCCACTTACTCCTCTCTCCTCCTGTCCTCTCCTTACTTCTCCCATCCTCCTTCTCTTCCCTTTCTTGCTTCTTTCTTGCCTTCACTCTTCTCCCATCATCTCATACCCTCTTGTCTCCCCTCATCTTCTTTCCTTTCTTCTCCCATCTTCTCCCATCCTCTCCCCCTTACTCCTCTTTCCTTCCTCTCCCCTCTTCTCCGGTCATCTCCTCTGCTATTCGTCTCCAGTCATTTAATCTCCTCTCTTTTATCATCCTCTCCCTTGTCATCTTTTCTCCTCTCTTCCCTTATCTCTTCCTCTCTTCTCTGTCTTGGTCGTCTCCCATTTTCTCCCACTTGCTCCTTTCTTCTCCCATCCTCCCTTCTCTTCTACTGTCCATGCCTCTTCTCTTTCTCCCCTCATCTTCTTTTATCCCATCCTCTTTCTCGTCTTCTCTTCTCTCTTCTTCTCTCCCATCTCCTCCCCTCATCTCGTCTCCTTTCGGCCCTCATCCGCTCCCCTCTCCTCTCATCTTCTCCTCCCATCTCCCATCCTCTCCTTCCCTCTCCTCTCATCCTTCTCTCCTGTCTTCTGGTCCACGTTGACATGATTTCATCACCCAATTTCTGCAGATTTTTCTAACAAGCACATTCATGCTGGGAATCTCCACCAGTTCCACCACATCCTAAAGGTGTTGTACTGGATTCAGATCCTGTGACTGGAAACGTCACTGAAACTGAACGTTCGTTAGAAGAGGGTTCGGGTTCTCCTTCTCTTTGAGAGTGTTTGAGATCAACCTAAGTTGCCTTGAGCTCTGCCTTCAGCTCTGTCCATCCCACCTTGCAGTTTCCTGTGAAACAAGGCCAGTGAAGGCCGGTACATTTTAAGATGTGCATGAAACACCTAACCACCGTTTAGACCTTCTCTAAAGTGACCCATTCTAAATGGCAGTCAGTGTGCCTGCGTACAAGTGGACTTAACAATCTGAGCATGTCACAGTTTCATAGTAGTTCATTAATGCGGAGAGGCAGCGAGAGAGCGCAGCAGCTGTTCATTAAAATTCACTCAGGTCTGGCATTTGGACTCGTGGTGGCTTGCCAGATTTGCGCATCTTAAGCCCCTACCAAGATTAAGCCTGCACCACTTTATGTTTCTGAATCAGGCTGTGACGAAGGCTCCAATTACCAGTGTTTTAGCGGATAAATACATCTACCCACCCCAGACTCCCACTCGATTCCAAAATGTGTCATTAGGGAGTGGGCAGATATAGGCCCGGAACGCAGCATTAGGTGAACGTTGTGCTTGTTTTGCCACCTCTTTAGCCCCCCTTTGCCGCTCTGTTTGAAAGCAGCCCGCCAGCAGAACAGATTGCCACTTAACTCTGCGCTGTTCGGCTCCACAGAATACTCCACTTAACATCCACTCCCCTGCCCCCCCCCCTCTTTTCTCCTTTGTTGTCTTCTCTGGATGCAGCATGTTGTTGAGACCCTGGAGCACTGACAGCATTTCATAGGCACCCCGCAGCGTGTTGGAGTTGGTGTGTATTTGTATGTGTGTCAGAGAGAGGCTGAGGGAAGGGTAAAGGCGGCAGGGCGGGTGAGGAAAGGGGGGGGGGGGGGGACTGCTTCATCTTCTTTGCTTTCCTCATGTTTGGCAGCACGGAAGCCGCATGAATAGTGCACAGGTCACGTTGAAGAAGCACTGCTTGGCCATCTCACACGGACTGAGACGTTACATGCCACCACTGAGGGACTCTCAGTGCTGATGGCACCAGTCACACACACACACACACAGACATGCACAAATATAACTGTGAGCACTTCAGAGACCTGTGCAAAGAGGTGAACCATCTACTGGGGAGAGAGAGAGCAGCTCTCTCCCACTGAGCAAATGGGTGTGTGAGCGGCGGAAAGAGCGCAAGAAAAATAGAATAGCCGAGAGGAATTGTGGTTAAGAGGGCAATACAGGAGAGAGAGAGAGAGAGAGAGAGAGAGAGAGAGAGAGAGAGAGGCACTTGAGAGAAAATCTAAGGAAGTAGCAGAAGAGGAAGTGTGGTAGCAGGGGGTCTGTGTGGTGATGCATCAATTTATCCTCTACTTTTCTTTCTTTTTTTATTACACTGTTTGTCCAAATGTTTGTGGACACCTCTTCTAATAAATGCACACAGCTGCTTAAAGCTGCACCTATTGCTGACACAGATGTGTTAATGCACAAACACACACAAACACAGCTTGTCTAGTCCCTTTGGAGAGGTACTGCCAGTGGAATAGGCATACCTATTGGATCCATGCCTAATAATGCCAGGCGTGGGCTTGAGAGGTATAAAGCCCCCAGGCATTGAGCTGTGGAGCTAACTGTGTTCTCTGGAATGATGCTCGGTGCTCCATCCAATACTTTCAGCATGAATTGGAGAGTTGGAGGTGAGGTAGGGTGGGGTCATCCAACTTCTTGAGCTAATTCACTAATGCTATTGTGGCTGAATGCAATCAGATCCTCACAACTCTCAACTCTTTTTTATTATCCATGATTTTGGAGGACTATGGTGAACTAGCACCCTTTCCAGAGGGTATTCTTGCCTTGAGCCCAATGATTCCGGAGAAGACAAGCCTGAACAGGAAAGAGCAGATTAGAAGATGGATGGATGGATTTTGGAACAAACATTAAATGAATAGATGTCCCAATACTTATGTCCATATATTGCCTTTATAAGTCTTTTTTTACCTTCTTTTACTCTCAGAACAGCCTCATTTCTTTGCCATTGATTGTGCAAGATGTTGGAAACATCCTTAGAGATTCGAGCATCATGCAATTCCTGGTGACTAGAAAGGCCACTGAAGAACATGGAACTTGTGGTCATGTTCATGTGACATGGCACATTATCATGCTGGAAGTAGCTGTTAGAAGATGGGTCAGTTGTGGTCATGATGGGATGCACATGGTCTGAATCAATACTCCAATAGACTGTGGTCTTTAAGCCATGATTGATTGGTATTAATAGGCCCAAAGTGTGGCAAGATAATATTCCCCACACCACCTCCTCCAGCCTGGACTGCTGACACAAGTTGACACAGGTTGGGTGCATGGGTTCAAGGTGTTGGTGCCACATTCTTACCCTTAGCCGAAATTGAGATTCATCAGACCAGTCTACGCTAAGCCTGTCCAGCCTGGGCCACTGCAGTCTCAGCTTTCTGTTCTTGGCTAACAGAAGTGGAATCGTACATGGTCTTTTGCTGTTGTAACCCATGTTGTGCATCCTGAGATTGTGGTTATCTGAGTTCTCGTAGTCTTTCAGTCAGCTAGAATTGGTCTGGCCACTCTCTGTTGACCTCTCACCTTATGAACGCGTGGTGAAGAGTGCATGCCCTTACTTTCTTTCCTGTGGGTCCAGGGAATCGAACCAGCAAACGTCTGGCCCCAGCCCATGTCTCTAACGTATAGAAAGCTGCTTCTGAGTTTCAATATACTGAATGTTTTGTATATTAATATAAAAGAATAACAAGTGTGTCATATTTTCTGTCAGAATTTTTGCCAATTCTTTGCTTTTAGCCTAAAACAAGAGCGTCATTTTCTGTTTTTCTGCCCCAGATTTTCAGTGCCATTTTTAATGCGTCCCTAGTTATGCGTCCTCTCCAATCTGTAATGCATTATACAGCAGTGGGACTGTCCACTAGACTGGCGCATCTCTCTGGACACTGCCGCATTGGCTGCTTTCTGGCATTCTAGACGTACAGTAGACTCTGGAGGAGAGGAGCAGAGGAACTGAGTAGAGCCAAGGCCGGCGTGTTGTGACATACCCGAGTCTTTTGTTTTTGTTTGATACTTTCTCGTGCTGTCTCTGTGTGTCTCTCTCTCGTTCTCTCTCTTTGAGTGTCCTAATTTTTCCAAGCTGCCAGATTTAAAGGAAGGCCGTCCGGTTCTTTCACTGGTTTGCCTCTCTAAGCCCCTTCCTCTGAGCGCTCTGCTGTCAAGCAATTGTCTCCCCACAACAGCTGCACTTGACAAAGCCAATAAATCACTCTCTTAACACAGTAGTGGTGTGTTGTCTCTAGTTCTCTCTCTCTCTCTCTCTCTCTCTCTCTCTCTCTCTTTCTGTCTTTTAGCACATAGAGACATACTAGTGGTTCATGCTTTTTAGTAAAGATGCACAAATGAATCAGCCAGTGAACAGCTTCTGCAGGTTTTCAGCTTGATCGACCAGTCGTGGCCAGTATGATCAGTCCCATATATCTGATTCTGTGCTGGTCAAATTCACGCTAATGCCATTTGCCTCACACACAACGTTGGCTCAGCCTGGAAGTTCAGTTCAGAGAGTGAAGGCCACAGCATGCTTGCCATTTGCAATATCAGCCTTGGAGAACTCTGAAACGTTCCGCATAAGTAATATAATGATTAATAATAAATCATCAATAATAAATAATTTAATAAGACATATAAAATTGAGACACAAAGTTGAATATGCCCCATTTGATGGACCTAGCAAAGGATTAGAGGCTACTGGCACCCTCCATAATGCCAGGCTCTGTAAAGCCCCTCTTTGCATTGAGCTGTGGAGCTGTGCAACTCTGCAATGATGGTTGGTGCCCCATCCAATACTTTTGTGATGAGTTGTGGAGTTGGGATGAGGTGGGGTGGTGATCATCCAACATCCCAACCTCACAAATGTACTGGTCGCTGAATGCAATCAAATCCTCACAGCAATGCTCCTCCAAAATCTAGTAGAAAGCCTTCTTCCCTGGACAGTAGGGACTCCAGTAGTTACTCCAACTCATTTGTAATACCCTTGACTTCTGTAGAGGCAGTGAACCAGAGGGTGTCCCAGTATTTTGGTCCATACAGTATTCTTTATTTATTCCGTGAATGTGACTTAAGAGCGACGACCCATGTAGTACTTGTTAACTTCGCTGAAATTATTTAGGGCTCAGGCAAGCTAATGCCTTAGTCATTGATTTATGCCATCATGCCCTCCCCCATTGTCGGCTGCTGCTAAATACCTAAGTGCCTGAGCACTCCCACTCCACTGTACGTGGGTAAACACATGCATTCGGTGGCACAGATGAGTCATCTCACCCCGGAGACTGACGCTTCACTGGTGGTGGGAGCGGAGCAGCCGTCGCTTAATAATTAGGCAAATTACATTTCGCCTCTCCTATAAAATATTTTGCAAAACATTTGAATTACACGAGCTCAAACGTCTGGCTGTTCCGCAGGTCTCACACTGATTGTTCATTCGTTTAGTCATTTATATTTAATGAAACACAATAACCGGAGCAGTGTCAGAGCTCTTCTGGGTGATTTCCTGCTCTGGAGCATGTGCATGATTTTCCCAGGCTCAATATCCCCTCTCTCCATGCAGGAGATGGGCTCTCATCCCCCTCCGCAATCTCATCCCTCTCTCTCTCTCTGCGCTGTCAGCAGACTTTAAAGAGAATTCAATCGAGGTGTGTTTCATATTTCTCGTCCAAGGTGGCCTCGCCGATTGAGCGAAGTCACAGTGAGATACGACAGGCTGGGGGAAAAGTGTGCCAATAAGCGGAAACGGTGGGAAGCGGGCACCACGTCAGAATGCATAATGCCAAAGAGCGTGTGAAGAGTGTTGCGGGCATCGCTGTACCCACCAGCACAACGTTCCTCACCTGACCTTTTACTAGCCTGTCTGGCTGTCTCCAGCTCTGGGTTTGTACTTTTCTGCTACTTGTTCTGCTGCTGCATTGCCTTTAGCCATACACACACACACACACACACACAAACAGAGACCACCACACCCCCCTCAGCACACACACACATACATATCCTGGCCTTTCTGTCCGACAAGGTAATTATAAAGTTCATTCTGTCATCCTTTCAGCTTTTAGAATGAAAAATGATGAGAGCTTCAGCATGAGCAAGTTCTGTCACCTTGAACAATGGAAGTTCTGGCATAATTAGATGCGCTGCACAGTTGCACAGGAGATGAATATTAAAGAGGGTTCATGCGAAACCCAACAAGACCTTGAGGTGCTGACCATGGCTGAGCATGAAGCAAGACCTTCAGTCACTGCATGACTTCTTCTTTCCCCTTGATGTGAGGCTGGAGATCTGCCCGTTTTCTGATGAAGGTTATAGAGCAGGCCTCAGGCCCCAGGCCTCTGGTTAACAAGTTCACTTATATGGTTTGTTTGTGTCCAAAGTTGCACCTCTGCAGTGATCTGTGGATGGCTTTTTGAGCTATTTCTGAAGACAACATTACAGTGCACCCAGCAACAAAGGCAGCACTGTGTTACTTTTATAAATGCTAAAGCTGAACTCTTACATGCTGTTACATTTACAGTTACTGTGCCGAGTGTGGACATGCATGTCTTACAGAGAGCCGCTCTGGATTACGTCGGCTTGGAGTTAATGCAGTGAATAGAATGTGTCACTGACGAAATGTTAGGCTTGATATTTGATCTCAGTATTTTATTATCTATTTATCTATTTATTTATTACCTAACTATTATATTTAATACTATATCATTTTTTAAATTAACTTTATTTATTAAGCAGTTTCATTGATTTTCACTGTCCAATAAAGCAGACATTTGGAGTAGTAGTGTCAGTAGTAGGAGTAATAGTAGTAGAGGTAGTTATAGTAGTAGGAGTAATAGTAATAAGAGTAATAGGAGTAGTGGTAGAAGGAGTATTAGTAGTAGTGTCAGTAGTAGGAGTAGTAGTAGTAATAAGAGTAATATGAGTAGTAGTAGTATTAGTAGTAGTAGTAATAAGTGTAATAGTAGGAGGAGGAGTGTTAGTAGTAGTGGGAGTGGAAGTAGTAGTAGGAAGAGGGGTAGTAGGAGTAGTAGAATTGTAGTAGGATTAAAAGTAGGGGTAGTAGCATTGTTAGTAGTAGGAATAGTATTAAGAGTATTACAAGTATTAATAGTAGGAGTAGTAGGGGTAATAGTAGTAGTTGGAGTAATAGGAGTAGTATTAGGAGTAGAAGAAGTATTAGTAGTAGGAGTTTTAGTAGGGGTAGTAGAAGTATTAGTAGTAGTAGTAGGAGGAGTTTAAGTAGGAGTAGTAGAAGTATTAGTAGTAGGAGTTTAAGTAGGAGTAGTAGAAGTATTAGTAGTAGGAGTAATAGGAGTAGTAGGAGTAGTAGAAGTATTACTAGTAGGAGTAATAGGAGTAGTAGGAGTTTAAGTAGGAGCAGTAGAAGTATTAGTAGTAGGAGTAATAGGAGTAGTATTAGGAGTAGTAGAAGTATTAGTAGAAGGGGTAATAGGAGTATTAGGAGTAGTAGAAGTATTACTAGTAGGAGTAATAGTAGTAGTAGGAGTTTAAGTAGGAGCAGTAGAAGTATTAGTAGTAGGGGTAATAGGAGTAGTAGGAGTAGTAGAAGTATTAGTAGTAGGAGTAATAGTAGTAGTAGGAGTTTAAGTAGGAGTAGTAGAAGTATTATTGGTAGGAGTAATAGGAGTAGTATTAGGAGTAGTAGAAGTATTAGTAGTAGGAGTAATAGTAGTAGTAGGAGTTTAAGTAGGAGTAGTAGAAGTATTATTGGTAGGAGTAATAGTAGTAGTAGGAGTTTAAGTAGGAGTAGTAGTAGGGGTAATAGGAGTAGTAGGAGTTTAAGTAGGAGTAGTAGAAGTATTAGTAGGAGGGGTAATAGGAGTAGTAGGAGTTTTAGTAGGAGTAGTCTAGTAGTAATTTGTTTTATTTATTAAGTATTTTCATTGAATGTCACTGTCTTTACTGCACCTCCACTCACAAGAAATGTTTTCTGAGTCAGTGTATTGTTTCTTTTAGCACAGCAGCAGTTTGCACTATGGTAGCTTCTCTTTAATACCACTCTCGGACACTCATGAACACATGATGCCTACAGCTCCTTAGCTGGAACCCAACTAACTGTAGCTTTAAAGAGAAGGTAACAGAAATGTGTGCTTTTTAAGCATCAGAAACCCGCTTTTGATTTGGAGGTTAGGTCAAGCCTGTCTGAATGAATAGAATCACTTGACCAGTTGTCTTCTTGTCAAGCTGCTGTTGCCCTGGAGGTTCATAAAGGTCACGTAATATTTTAAATATGGTGATATCTGTTAATATTTTGGATGAGGTCATGCAGTTGTTTTTGGGCTAATGCATATATTCATTGTTCACTGACTTCACATTTCGTGCATCTAATTCCAGATGTCCAGTATACTGAACACAGTACGCAGCAGTGAGCATGTTTTCATTACACAAGTCTGTGTTTTGTGTCCAGTCTCTGTCTGAAGCGGAGACTCTATAAAACTGACGAGAGTCAGGAATAGAAATGGTACATGTATCGGTTTCACGCAGATATCAGCAAAAAAGCTGAATCTGATATCCAAGGGGAAATGAATCCAATCCTGTAACAAATCTAGCTTTTAATATTAAACTCAGACTGTCTTCTTGCTGACTGTGCATTTCTTGCTGTGGGGTGATGCTGTGTTTGAGAGGTTTGAGCAAAGTAAAGATCATTAAGCAGCAGGGGTTTAAGTGCTACAGGTAAAATAGCTCTTTTCATGCTTAAAAGGTCTTAAAGGTACGGAAAAGCTGTATTTATTGAGTAGTTGAGTTGTTTTTTGATGTATAAATAGTAAGTAAGTGACTTTGGATTGTGGATTTTACCTCTTGTGGTGGAAAAAACTAAGAAACGCTAAGAATAATTGCTTTAATTGGCTCACAGAAGCCACATACTGTAGCAAAGTTTTATCACTGTACATTAAAAAAACACTGTAATTATTCCAGAGTCTCATTGGATAGTCATGCTGTCCTCTCAGCAGGATGTGCTGTTAGCAAGCTGAAGAAACTCGCTGTAAGCCAGTTAGCTTTTAGCCTTGCCCACACTCACTATCTAAGATTTGGCTTTCTCGAGGCCTACCGGTACATAAAAGGAGCCAGTGCTTCTGTGAGAGTCCAGTTTGCTTTCGAGGTAGCGAACAATAGAGAAAGAGATAGGAGGAGGGGGGAGTATTAGTAGTAGTGGGAGTGGAAGTAGTAGTAGTAGTGTTAGCTGGAGTAGTAGTAGTAGGATTATAAATAGGAGTAGGAGTATTAGCAGCAGTAGGAATAGTATTAGTAATAGGAGTAGTAGTAGTTGTAGAAGGAGGAGTAATAAGAGTATTAGTAGTATTATAATTAGTAGTAGTAGGAGTAATGGCATAGTAGTAGGACTAGTAGGAGGAGTATTAGCAGTAGTGGGAGTAGTGGTAATTGTAGTAGGAGGAGTACCAGGAGTAGTAGTAGTATGAGTAATGGGGTATTAGTAGTACGAGTAGTAATAGTAGTAGTAGTACGAGTAGTATTAGAACTACTACTATTTCTCAAGGCCTACCGGTACATAAAAGGAGCCAGTGCTTCTGTGAGAGTCCAGTTTGCTTTCAAGGTAGGGGACAATAGAGAAAGAGATGGTGAAAGTTAGCTGTACCTAATGTTAGCTTTTAGCCTAGCGCACATCTCTGTTTGCTCTCCAGGCTTTCACTTCATTGCATGCCGTGTTAGAGCTCCCCTTCTGCGAACACTGGCCCAGGAAAAGCCGCGACCATGAGGCCCGGTTCACGTAGCAACCTGCATTCCTGTAGCGGAGTCTGGAGGTGACAAGCTGCTCTCCAGTCTCAACAACACCACATTCTCATGAAGTCATTATCGCGTTTTACCATTTCTGCATCTTTCAGTAGAGTTTTCGCTAGTGGGCGGGGTTGGAAATGAAATAAATTAAGAAAGTTTTAGGTGTTTTGGAAATGGCCTGTTTTGGGAATGCTAGATCCTTACTATACTTTTCTTTTCAAGGATGAACAGCAGGTGTTTGAGGTTCACAGTGTGTCAGATCTGTGAAGTCTTACTATTTAACCATTCCAAGGAAAGTACAGTTTGACTTTTTAGGTCCAAATTGGATCGGAAGTGACCATTTTATAATTCGGTCTCTAAACAGGACCGAGAATCTCAGAAACTGAGATTCATGGAATTGTAGGTGTTAATGGAGCTGTAAACACACAAACATGCTGCTGTAGTTGATGCTGTTTGTAATGAATCCGGATGTTCTGAATGAGTAATCTGAAACCTCTGCAGTCAAGTGCCTTTTGAAATGAAGAGTGTACTTATTGATTCTAAAGGGCAGCTGAGCATATGAACACACACACACTCACACACCTGTGGACCAGCAGGAATAACCAAGAGCAGCAGACATGCTGGAGCCGGGGCCACTGCATCAGAGATGCCTAAAGGACCTAGAATGGAATCACTGACCCGACTCTATAACAACCCAAGTTATCCCCTCGCCCACACACACAAACACACACACACACACACACACACACACTCTTGATTTTCTGTGGGACAAGATCCATAAACCACAAATAGAAGTAGCTGGTATATCTCTCTCTCTCTCTCTCTCTCTCTCTCTCTCTCTCACTCTCTCTCTCTTTCTCGTACTCCAGTGCTGGGCACCCGTTTCAGAAAGTATTTACAACAAACTGTAACATCCCGGCCCCAGTGCCAACAACCCAGCCAGCTATTCAGGTGTAAACAGACACTGTATACTTTATTTATGTGCTGATGTGGAGCGGTTGGGAATAGCAGGAGAAGGTCAGTGTGGACAGATGAACTGGAATGCATCAGTTATCCAGCACTTCTGCGGACAGCGTTTCTTATTTCTAATGGTGAGGATGTGGGCATGGAGGAGCTCTCATTATACCGCCAATAGGACACAGTATCATGCACATACACGCACACATATTTATATTTATACATATCTGGTAGTTGTTCTTCACGTTGTGATGCATGGACCGATAAAATGCTCTAAAATGACGAGAGATCTTTTTACATTGACTTCCAGTGAAAGTTAACCCCAAGGTTTATTACACACTAAGTTGTATAATTCAGTAACTACAGGGGCTTCTGTACACACTGGTGGGGCTATTCTTCACTAATAAAAGTTTATAATAACACTTCCAGCAGCAGCAGTTCACCTGATTTACCATCATTAAGCACTGATTTACCAAGCCAGGTGTTGGAGGAGAACTAATCTAAATAATACTAGACTCCATGCGGAGAGCTATAAAGGTTTAGTACTATTTTGTGCACTAATATTAATATTAACATTAATATGGAGCTGGTCCCTCTTTGCAGCTCTAACAGCAGCAGGTTATTGAGTCAGCAGAGCGTTGGAGACTGTATGTATTATAGCTGGCTATAGAACTGAAATATATGAAATATATATGTGGACAAAAGTATTGGGACACACGCGTGTGTGTATGTGTGTGTGTATATATATATATATATATATATATATATATATATATATAAAACATATGCAAAACGTCATATATAAAAATAATATGCTTGCATATAAATTATGTCATATTTATGTTTGTTTTCTGTTTCGTAGAGATTCACTGAGCAACACTGCAGCAGCTGTAGCTAGTAGCTAAAGATAAATATAATGACAAAAAATGCACATGAAGCAAAGCTCTGTTATGAATTATGAGTTAAACGGTCTTATTAGATGTAACTGAGTTTAACTGAGAAACTGTGACAGCCATAGAACACTTTGAGCCGCATGTCTGGAGCCCACTGAACACTGTCAGAACCTCCTATGTCTTTGGCTAGCCAGACTCTAAGAACAGGAAAACTACAGAAACAAAAGACCAGGGCTCTGCTTTTTGCAACATGTTAGTAAAGACTGATGCTGGAACCAGATGTTCCAATGGCAGAAAGTCTGCCACATGCCATTAGAGTCAGCGCTCGAACAATCAAAGGCCGACGAGAGCGAGTCTGAGCGCTGTGCTTGTTACAGCGGCATCATTTTTTCATGAGGCAGATGATGATTTTTACACATGGTAGGCAGATATCGTAATGCCTTCTCGGTGGGGTGTGGAGAAGTTATTTTCTACCTGTTAATCATTTTGAGTGAGAGCCCGAGCCCCCAGAGAGTGATTTAAAATAGATGATGTGCACTGATGGCTTCGCATGTTTTTTACTCTTTGTGCAAGGCGTTCTCTGAAGTTAGGGGCAGGCAGTCGGATCTGCGGATCTCACTCAGCATACGTCATGAAGAGGGAAGGGGTGTCGGCGTGCTCGTGAGAAATGATGCCATAACTCTGCGCTCACGGCACAAAGCAAGCGAGCGCATGGCGTGCCTGCACTGTGAGGTGAAAATTTCAGTGTGAATTGAAATAACAGCATGATTATTCCCTACCCTGTTTGCTTTTTCAGCATATGGTAGCATTGCACCGCTCCTGTGATCATTTCCCTATAAAATTCCCACCAAAGTTAGGTCAAGGGTCAAGATTTTGGGCCGAGTTTCCTCTTTGCACACCACCTATGAAAATCAGATAGTCTTGTTCTGGTGGCAGATGCTGTAGTTTGACATCACCTGTAGCGAGAGCTGTCTGTAAGTCCTGTGATGACCTTTTAGGATTGTTGGAAAGTCTTTATGCATCTTGTGGTCTGCTCCTGGGCTGAACCTGCTATGCTGTTAAAAGTATAAGATCCTTGAGGATCTTTTGGAGGGTTTCAAACTTTTCAAACTGTGCAGGAACCTCATAAGGTGCTTTGAGGAACCTCCAAGAAAAGGCTTATAAGAGGGTTCCCTGAAAGTTCCTGAAAGCACCTTAAGAAAACCAAACAAGATCCTCCAAACTTAATCAAGGATCTCACACTTTTAACAGTGTAGGACGGCCTGACCCGGTCTAGATCTTTTGAAATCTCAGCTTCACAAATCTGCATCCACAGACTTCTTTCTGAAGGCCTCAGAGAGTTCTTTGGATCTGGCCATGGTGATATTCACCACTTACTTCAACAATCAAGAGCAAACCAAACTACAGTAGGGCTGCTCTTGTCTCAAGATATTGTAACACATGAGTACTGTGCTAAAATAAAGAAGACTAGAATTGCTGTTTGTCCTCTCTTTATGCTTCTGGGACCTAATGCTTCCTAGCTGAGCACCCAGCCTTCAACCAGACCCTCCTAAAATGAAATTCTGGCTGTGCCACTGGGACAGAGGCTGTAATCCTCCACTGGATGGACTCACCGATGCTAATCCAAATTGAAGGTACCTGGGGTGCTTTAGCAGGGTCCACTGCTTCTTCCCTTTTCTTTCAACACCATCTGTGTTCCCTGGGCTCAAGACAGGGCTAGTGGCTCAGCTTGTGCTCTGTCCTCAGAAGACTGGGCCAATCAGGAGCTCGGGCTGAGCTTCAGCCATGGTGCCAGGACCTGGACCTTGGCCAGGGCATCTCACGGCCTGCTCAGGCCTGGCCATCTTGTGGGGAGGCACAGGCCAGCTGGTGGGTTTGGAAACCCAGATCTTTATGAAGTCCACTTTATTCTGTAGAGGCTGATGTAATTTTGGTTTCCACTGAAGGGTGGTTGAAGTGATCACATAATAAGAAATGTATTGAATTGTGGCTTTGATGTGATCTAGAGTAGAAGAATTGAACTTCAGTGAACTCTGAACTTGTTATTGGAACTGTAGAGATGTTCATCTAGCAGCTTTCCAATACCTGCTCAGCTTAGATGTATGCACTGGGTCAGATGCTAGAAGTAGAGCTAATGGTGGTAACTAATGGTTAGGAAAGTCATCCCCAATCTTCTTGTGCTGTAAGCAATGTTATGTCCATGCTAGTAGAGGTGCTGATGTATAGACGCAATTCTCCTGCCTCCTGGAGCTGTGTCAGCAGCTCGGCCTCCATTACCAGCCCCATCCGTCCATCCCCTTGTTTTCATCAGCCCCCATCTCTCAGGCCATGGCCAGAGGGCCAGCTGCATCCTTGAGGCGGCGCATTAAAGCAGCCTGACCCCAGAGAGCTAATCCTTCGCGCGCAAAGAGGAAGCTGAAGCCAGCTCACCTCAATGTGCCTCTGCAGGGGGGGTACACATCACTGAACATCAGCGAGGGATCTCACAGTTAGCCTCTCCAGACTGGCCCTGTTTACTGATTCTGAACTCGTCCACCCTTTTTCCTCTTGCCTCAGGGTTACAAGCCTTGTCCGGCTTGGAGTGTGTGTGTCTGTGTGCAGAAACAGTTTGCAGGAGTGTATTTCTATCTGGGCCCCATGTCGCCTCCCGTAACTTGCTTCCATGAAACACTGGGGAGATTTCCGTATGTGACGGATTGCCTGGAAGGCTCCACAAGAGAGTGTGGCTCTTTATAGGCTTGCTTCCCAGTTGCCCATCCGGATGCATTAGCTGATATAACCGCATACCTCCCAAGCCTGAAATAGGCTTTAGTTGTAGAAGCCATGGAAGCCACTGGGTCTCCAGGTTCTGTGGAAAAGTAGAATATCGTCCCCGGCTGGCATCTGTGTCCCTGGAGCTCAGCATGTGACCTGGAAAAACCACATCCCCTTTATCCGTCTCTCTTACCCACGGCTTCCCAAAATAATGCCCCCCTGCTTCTTTTTTCAGCTCTAATCTGGGGGTAACTTAAAGCTCACCTCTATCTATAGTACGGGATGTGTTGGGTCTTCCGGTTCGTGTTTTGATACCCTTTGAGGTCCCTGTTTGCACGGGCACTAAGGAAAAATGGGTGTGAATATGTTGTCATCTGTCTGTTGGATCTACAAATTGCCCAGCAGGAGAACGGTCAGGGCTTCAAGTTGATTGGTTTGGATTCAGGAAAACTGAGCAAGCATCAGGACCTGAGAAAATTCTTCACAAGGGCCAAATTGAGATGGCTAGATGACTGGGACTGGATCAGAGCATCTCCAAAACATCAGACAGGTCTTGGGTTCACCTGCTGGGGTGTTCACGCAGTATGCAGTGGTCAGTACCTACAAACATGGCCTACAGAAGGACAACCAGTGACTAAGCGAAAGGGTCACTGATGCGATCCATGGAGGTCCTACCTCGCAACTTGCAGGACTTAATGGATCTGCTGTTAACGTCTTGGTGCCAGATTCCACAGGACGCCTTCAGAGGTCTTGTGGAGTCCATGCCTTGACGAGTCAGAGCTGTTTTGCTTATATAAGCCCAGCTGAGAATGACCTACACAAATGTGCAGCCAGGCATTAATTTCTTCCCACCAGTCTTGACTTCCAAGATGTTCTCTGGACAGTAGAAGCACTGCAGAGACCTCGGCAGCTGCAGCCGATCTTCTCCATGATTTGCATGATGTAACAGAACTGCGTTATACAGTTATATAGAGTATATGCTGTGTGCGCTGTACTTTAGGAGTACAGGGGTACTGGGAGGGACTCTATAAATACAGTAATTAACTGTGTTTTTACATTTGCATAGTAAAGTAAAACAGCAGCCACAGAGAGACGGCATGATAGGCTGCAAAATGTAACTTTGCATCCATAGCGACAATAACACCGATTGGTGCGTAAACCACCTACCACCGACTCTAGATGAGTGGCACCTTCCACTGAGCATTCTCCAGCCTTACTGCAGAAGCCTGAGCCTGCACTGAGTGAGTGATTGAATTTGCACCACCTGGGTAGCTCCTTGAGTGCTCCTTTTGTAGGTCAGACATGATTTTGCAGCTGTTTGACACGTCCCATGACGGCAAATACAGAAAACAGAGGCGAAAGAAATGAAGACTTTCATGCGTTCTGCTCTTCAGATATGCGCCATTCGGAATGCGTTTTAAAGTGGACTCATATTCAGAGAGTATGAAAGTGGGCTTCTCGCGAGGCAAGCGTTCTGGTTTTGAGTAGGAGTTGATTAAATCAGTGGTTCATGGTCATCTTCACTTCAGGATTATTGAGCTGTGTGTGTGTGTGTGCCTGAATGGGAGTGTGTGCATGCATTTGGCAACCTCTCCTACATTAGTCATATGACAGAGAGGTGATAGCAGCAGTAACAAGGGTTCTCTCTCCAGTGACTGCTTCGCCCTGCACGTCCTCACTGGTCTGTCAGTCTAATCCGCCTCTGCATTGTTTGTAATAAAACACTGTTTAATACGAGGCCTAATGCCGAGCTGCTTCACCTGTTTTCATTTTCATTCACAAAAGGCCTTTTGTCTACTTAGGGAGAAGTGAATGGTGTGTTGAGTTCAGAATGTGTGTGAGTGTGTGTGTGCCTGTGTTTGTGTGTGTGGCCTAAGAAGAAAGATATGTCTTGCTATATATCACACTGTAAGTCATGTATGAGAAATTACTGCAGTAACCAATCAGCCCAGTGCACCAATCAGACATCCCATTAAAACCACCTGCTACCTCCATCTAATATTATGTAGGTCATCCTCGATCTGCCAAAACAGCTCTGCACCATAGAGCACCATGGATTCTGAGGTTATCCTGTGGTGTCTGATACCAAGCAATCAGTAGCAGATCTTTGAAGTCCTGTGAAGTGGGAACTCATCACCCATGGATCACATCAATTTGCTGAACTGCCGTTAGAGAACACCATGGCTATAAAGGAGCAGAATTGATCTGTGACTATGTGGAGGTAGGTGGTACATGTCAAAGTAGCATCCACTCAAATGCCAAGATCCAAGATTTCAGGAGAATATTGCCCAGAGCATCACACTGCCTCCACAGGTTGGTGCCATCTTGCTACCTTCCTACCTGGCTACCTTCTTCCATTGCTCTATGGTCCAGTACTGATGCTCATGTGCCCAATGTAGGTGTTTTCAGTGGTGTTGGACACGGGCCAGCACGGGCAGTCTGTCTGGGCTAGTCTTGGCTCCCCACACGCATCATTGAGCTTTGGGTGCCAAAGCAGCCTGATCCTCTAGTGAAAACGTCCACATTGGTAATTTTTCATGGGCATATAAAATGACGCGCTGCTGCGTTCAGAGGACATGTGACCTCTCACGGCAAAGAAAAGACTGCAGGTGACTCTATTTAGAGTCGACTCACAAAGGAGAATCAGCTCACGACTGAAAGTTGACTTATCAAAGCCAACGCCACTGTAACCATGGAAAAACTACAAAAATGTAAAGTGATTATCTTAATCTACACCTAAACCTACACCTAAACCTAATCTTAAACTAAACCATATCTGAACCTAAACCTTAACCCACACTTTATCCTAAATCCACACCTAAGCCTAACCTTAAACTAAACCTAAATCTACACCTAAACCTAACCTTAACCTACATCCTAATATACACCCAAGCCTAAACTTAACCTAGACCTAAATCTACACCTAAGCCTAACCTTAACCCAAATCTAAATCTATACTTTAGCCTAACCTTAACCTACATCCTAATCTACACCTAAGCCTAACCTTAACCCAAATCTAAATCTACTCCTAAACCAAATCTTAAAGTAAACCATATGTTCCCCTAAAACTAAATCTACACCCAAACTTAACCTTAACCTAAATCTACTCCTAAACCAAATCTTAAAGTAAACCATATGTTCCCCTAAACCTAAATCTACACCCAAACCTAACCTTAACCTAAACCTAAATCTACACCTTAGCCTAACCTTAACCTAAACCTAAATCTACTCCTAAACTAAATCTTAAAGTAAACCATATGTTCCCCTAAACCTAAATCTACACCCAAACCTAACCTTAACCTAAACCTAAATCTACACCTTAGCCTAACCTTAACCTAAACCTAAATCTACTCCTAAACTAAATCTTAAAGTAAAACATATGTTCCCCTAAACCTAAATCTACACCCAAACCTAACCTTGACCTAAATCTATACATTAGCCTAACCTTAACCTAAACCTAAATCTACACCCAAACCTAACCTTAACCTAAATCTACACCTAAGCCTAACCTTAACCTAAACCTATATCTACTCCTAAACCAAATCTTAAATTAAACCATATCTTAACCTAAACCTAAATCTACACCTAAGCCTAAACTTAACCTACATTTTAGTCCACACCTAACCCTAATCTTTACCTAAGCTTAATCTACACCTTAATCTACTCCTAAACTTAACCGTAGTGAAATAATGACTCCTCACCGTTTCTCCATTGATGTCGGGCCATTCATTTCTTCAGAAACCGCTCCACAATCAGCAGGAATTTCTCCAACATCATCTCCCAGGGCTGTTTTTTGTGTGTGTATTTTGCTCAACAGCACTACTAGTGGACGGGTGGAAAAATTAAACAATGACTGCTGCTCACCAGGAACACTCCACAAGACTGATTTCTGCAACAGTAGCTCTGCTGTGGGTTAAGAGCAGATGGGCTAGTCTTCACTCAGCAAATGCACCAGTGACCTTTGAGTGCCAATGATCTTCTATCTGGTTCACTGGTTGTCCTTCCTTAGAGCACATTGGGTAGGTTCTGACCACTGCATACCAGGAAGACCTGCCATTTTGAAGGTAATCTGCCCCAGTTGTCTAGCCATCACACCCATTTCTTACACGTCTCTTACACTTGACCATTTGTCCTGCTTTTCATCACATTAACTTCAAGAACTGACGGCCCACTTGCTGCCAAATGTGTAGATCCCATTGTGTAGACTGAAGCTCTGCAGGCCTGGGAGTGTTTCCAGTGATGCACGTTTCCTCACTCCTTTATGTGAACTTTAATTAAACTCGCTACCATTAAACAGATAACCAGGAGACGTCTTCCACTCGCTGCAGTTCTTCTGAACTGGAATGATTCATAATGCATAATGTGCTCCAACATATTACGCAGCGTTTTGATTTGAGTGTTCTAATCCGTCGACTGAGGGAATGAGGTCTCCTCTCCTTCCGCCGATGCTATCATGGAACTTTGTGACAATTATTCATTTCAAATCCTTGCAGCAGAAATCGTTTGAAATTGGATGCTGAATAGAAGCTTATGTTTGCATGAGCTCCTCTGGAGCCAGAGGCTAAGTCGCCTTTGCGCATTGTTCTGTGTTTGGTTGACACAACTTTGGCCGCAGCAAATGAAAGAATCCCCAGTCCTTGCGCACTGTGGGGGGTTGAAGGTCCAGCCGCAGCGTCAGTGGGCTCGCGGGGCTGAAGAGGGCGCTTCATCTGCTCGGAATGCTAATGCGGCCGGGCCGCGTTTGCACTGCTTTGATTCGGCCGGTTCATCCCCCTTTCTGGCTTATCTGCTCCAGCCTGATGGATGTGGAAGTTTGCCGTTTGAAGGTGCTGTGCATCTCTCACACTCTCCTTCTCTATTTCTTCCTCTTCATCTGTCTCTCTCTCTCTCTCTCCGTCTCTCTCCCCGTGTGGTCTGCTGCTTTGTCAGTGCAGAGTTGGCAGGAGGCATAAACGTGTGCAGTGTCTCTGCCCGAGTCATTTGTCTTGTCTCAGCTTTGAGAGGTCAGAGTTACTCTGCCCAACGGCGAGCTTTAGACTAAGCCTGATTTTAACCTGTCACACCCGTCCTTGCTTGATGGATGCTTGTGGTTTCATAAACATAGATAAACTCTTCTCTAAACCTTAGTTTCAGATGTCTGCTGTAGGCTTTTGTTGAAGACACACCACCAGAGCGAAAACGTTTCAAGCAATGGGGATTTCAAGCAAGCAACAATGCTAATTTGTCGTATTCTTTAACAGTTAAAAGCCAGGCCAACTCGAAATCAGTCAGTTGAGTTGACTCAGCTTGGCTTACACTAAAATTCGGTGGGCTTTTAACAATGGAGCACTGAGCTATTGCCTAAGATTTAAACTTAGGGTCTCTTCACACTTGATGAGCAGCAGTTAGACCGTAGGGTCGGTCTAAGCTGTGAAATTGCGCTACATAAGAACACCGTTCTGAGTAAATCTACCACAGTTCCAGGGTGGTGCAACTGTCTAACTGCCTGATTTCAAGAGACAGGAGATCATAAGTCCAAATCCCATCAACACCACAGCCCTCCATGGTCAGGAATCCTATCCCCTGATGGATAGGAAACAGATTGAGGGGGAGGAGCCACAGACACAACATCTAACACAATATTCCAGCAGATTTAGCTGCAGCTCATTTACCAATGTTCATGAGGTGCCCAAAATGATACACTATTTGTCCAAATGTTTGTGGACACCCCTTTTAATGAAGGCATTTGCCGACACAGACGTGCAAATGCCCACGATAGAATAGGACTCTCTGGAGCAGATAAACATGTTGACCTGTTGGCACCATGCCTAAAGCCAGGCGTGGGCTCGAGGGGTATAAAGCCTCCCACAGCATTGAGCTGTGGAGTAGTGGAACTGTGTTGGTGCTCCTCCCAGTACTTTTGAGATGAACTGGGAAGTTGTGGAAGAGGTTGGGTTCTGGCCATCCAACATCTGCCCTTACTAAGGCTGTTGCTGCTGAATGCAATCAAATCCAAAGCTCTAAAATCTGGAGTAACACTTTCTTCCCTGGATAGTAGAGACAGTTACTCCAACAAAAGCAAGATGAAGTCTTTTTTTAATGCTCTTGGAATTTTGGAAGAAACCATGAATGAGCAGGTGTCCAAATACTTCTGTCCATATAGTGTAGGTATTGTTAACCATACTGAGAGGTTTACAGTATTATTACAGGAACCTCACAGCTCATTACTTTTCACTGACATCACCCAGTTCATTACCCAGAAGCCCTTTCAGTTCTCTATTTAGGAAGAAATTAAGAAAGTACAAAGAAGAGTCATTTTTGAAAGGCCTGTCACTCTCCCTGCCTTTAGTTATGCTGATTAAAATGGTGAACAGCTGATGCTGCTTGAAAACCAATGAACTAGTCAGTAGGAGTTCAAAAAACAGCTACCTCCAAGTGAAATCTGTTATGAATAAAATGTAAATCTAGTTCCCTTCCTGAATGAAAAGTGTCATCGGACAAGGTGAGGCTGGGGATCAGTCTTCTTCAGCAGGAGGGTCTCTATTAGCATGTTTAGATGCTTCAGCACATTGCTTGTCGATGCTTGTGGTCTGCTGGTCATGTTTACACTAATAGCAGAGCAGGTGACAGGTAGCACACACAAATTATGTACAAGGACAGGCATGGGTGATAAGCATGAACTGGAGCTGAATTTACAGCTGTGTACAATGGCGTTCTCTTATGGCAGTTCTTATTAAGTCAGTCACTGGGATCTTATTACAGGAATTTATCTGTAATACGTGACACTGCTTAATTACTTCTGAAAGTAATTACTTCACTGGAACAATGGATCAGGGCTAATCCAGGCATATTTTAGTGGATTAGGTTTGGCTATTTTGTAGCACAGAGCCTTTGTTTTTGCTCTGTTCTGGTGGAGCGCCCTCTAGTGTTCCCTAGACCATTAATCAATTAATTTTATCCATCTGAATGTCACATTGTATAAATTATAATTACTTAGTCGGGTTCTAGCCATCCAACATCTGCCCTCACTAAGGTTGTTGCTGCTGAATGCAATCAAATCCTGGCAGCAATGCTCGAAAATCTAGAATAACACTTTCTTTCCTGGACAGTTAAGGCAGTTTTTTTAATACCCTTGATTTCAGAAGATTTAATAAGTAGGTGTCCAAATACTTATGTCCATGTATTGTTAAGCGAATTGAGGTTTACAGTATTATTACAGGAATCTAGTGTTTTCTACTCACCATTAATGAATGAATTTAATCCATCAGATCATGGTTCAATAAATCATAATTACAGATTTCTGGGTGGATCATTATTGGCCAGTACTCAGCATTAAGATACTTGGGTCAGATTTGGGGAGGGGGACAAACATACTGGGAGGGACACACCTCAGGCACACACCTCAATCATTGAATTCAGATCGTTAAATACATCCAGTCCCTTTGCCTGAATCGGTGTATAAATTCAAGCCCCTAGCCATGCAGTCGGCCTTTCTTACACACGTTAGTGAAAGTATGGGAGGTTCTGAAGAGCTCACTGAATTCCAGCGTGGTTCTGTATGTAATAGGAGACACGGCTGCAACAACAACAAGTCAGCTGGTGAAAATTTATAATTTCCTCCCTCCTAGATCTTCCTCCATCAGCTGTGAGTGGTATTATTATTGAACAGTGGAAGCGTTTAGGAGGAACCACAGAGAGCAGCTCAGCCACCGAGTGTCAGACCATGTAAAGTTACAGAGCTGGGTCAGGGCTGAGTGCTGAAAAGTCTCCAACGCTCTGCTGACTCAATAACTGCAGAGCTCTAGGCCTGCTGCTGTTAGAGCTGCAAAGGGGGACCAACTCCATATTTATACCTGTGGGTTTAGAATGGGAGTCCAAATACTTTTGTCCAAATTGTGTACTACTTACTTAGTTGTATATCTTTTCAGCTGTACATGTGGTAAGGGCACAAAATTGTTCTAAACTAGTTATGGAATAGGAAGCTTGTATATCTAATCTATAAATATCTATCAATGCTGCTAAAACCGGAAAATCAGTTAGACCAGTATGGACATTAGCACCTCCAGCAGCAGCACTAGCATCACAATCTATCTTGAACATTTAGATGAGGAATGAGGTAAGACATATGGCCGGTCTTGGTCATATCACACTGTACTAGTCATTGAGCTCTGGGGACTTTCTTTCTTCCATTGAACCTCATTACAAACGAAAACATCCCTTCTTCTGAGAATCTTCGTCCAATTGATCGCGCCTCGCTCTGTGTGACCGGCAAAGTATACTGAACAATGGTGAGAATTAGCCAATTAGCTTCATCAAAGAGGAACCACAAGAGCTTCGATTTAAAATGACCTCATCCAACCAACCAGGCAAGCCACGGCTCCTTCATTATGTCTGCTTTGCACAGACAACTTCAAAGCCAATCCCCAGACTGTTTGGTCTGTCTAGCTTGCAGCAGTAGGAAAGCAAGGCAACATATTATAGGCTAGCACACATGACTCGAGCGAACTAATGAAGATATTGGGCCAGGGCAAGTCGTGCACTCTTAAAAATACAGGTTCTTTGAGCACGGCCTTACAAGAACCACTTCCATAAAGAGCCTTGATTGTGTGATGAAGAACCTTTACATTAAATTAAGGTTAATTGTGTCTTTACAAGGTTCTTCACACTTATAGTCCCATCTCTTTTCCAAAAATTTGAAAGGTTTTATGGAATCAAACATGGGTCTTGTATGGCATCGCTCATAGAGCCCACTGTAGAGCCTTTAATTTTCCAAGTGTGTGTTTGAACATGGTGCTGGAGCACACAGCTGCAGAGTGAGATATATTAAGCCATGTCATGCAGTCCTGTTGATATAATTATGCAATGCTTTTAGCACTGAATGTTCACCAGATCTTTATGCCTGACCTTATCAGTCAGCACTCACGAACAAAGCACATTGACTTTAGTGTCTTAAATGCCTTATTAGCCTTCAGTCTGTAGACGCCTTAACGAGTCACAGAGGAATCCCTGCATAGGAAATGACAACCCGCAACGGTCGTCATCTGTAGCGATAATTATCTAGATGCCACAGAGTCCCGGCGGCTTAAAGGTACTTTAGAGGTTCGTCGCACTTTGGTCTGGAGACCTAAAATATACTAAATAGACTAAAGTATTGGGACACCTTCTCTTTATCCTTCTTTTGTTGAAGAAACCAGGGAAGGCTTTCTACATTTTGGAGCATTGCTGTGAGGATTTCCTTCGATTCAGTGACAAGAGCGATGATCACCACCCGACCTCGTCCCCTACTCCCCAACTCATCCCGAACGCATTGGATGGTGCACAATCCATCATTCTAGGGAACACAGTTCCTCTGCTCCACAGCTCAATGTCAATAGGTTCATGTTTATCTACTCCAGAGAGTCCTATTCTATTGGCACTACTTCTCTACAGGGACTAGACAAGCTGTGTGTTTGGACACATCAATGAATGCAAATTGCAGTAGCTGAATGCATTCGTTAGAAGAGTTGTCCACACATATTTGGACATGTGTTTAAAGTGTAGCTGTGTTATTTTTTCATAGATTTGCAGGAAATACAGCTAAACGAGCTGAATGGCTAAGTATAACCACAGCCAAATGTGCTGCTGCACAGATTGCCAGACTCTGCGGAGTCGAGCTGTTGCTGAGTGCTGCATGGCTGCTTGTCTGTGCTTAATCAGAGTGGCCTTGTGGCATTTGGCAGGTCCTAAGAGGTGTGTGGTCCATTTTCTGTGACCAGTGGCTGTTTTCACACCTGTATACATGTGTGCAACAACAGAGTGTTCATTAGCAAAGCCACCGGTGGCTGAGAGAAGGTGTAAAAACACACTGCTGTACTGTATTACTTTAATTTACTCATGTATCTATATTTACTTAAGCTATGTGAACACTGACAGTGAGAAAAGAAAGCCTTCAGAGCTGAGCCTTTGCTTACAAACAGCATTTCTCACTATTAGCTCAGAGAGTGAGGCCTTGATCATGTGAATGGACATTTTTTGTCTTGGTAAAAGAGTTATTTGAGCGAAAAATCAGCTAAAGGTGGCAAAGAACTAGTTTATTGAGTAGTTTCTGTTGTTTTTTGAGATATAAATAGTGGGTATTTGACTTTTGTTAGGGTGTAAAATGCTCAGAACGCTTTTTACAAGCATATTTACAACCCTGTTATTTTGCCCAAGAATTAAAAACACAGTGTTTTTCCTGTTACGAATAGTTCACGAGAGTAAAAAATGATTCCCTCTGCTTTTATTGGCTGGTTTATGACTAAACCCACACAATATAGCATATTTTACACCTTGTTAAAAAAACACTGGACTGATTTTTCGAGTCTAACCAGATAGCCTTGCTGTCCTCTCATTGTGTCCTCTCAGCGTGACTACCAGTCTCACCAGTAATTTAAAAAAACCCAGTAAAGCACTGGGTTTTTTTTTTAATTACTGGTGAGACTGGTAGTCACGCTGAGAGGACACAATGAAACAATTCCTTCTGATGTGTGTTAAGCTCCAGTTTGGTTCAGCTGAGGTAGCCCAGTTTGTTATGAAGGGAGCAGACTTTGGAGAGAAGAGATGGTGGTCTGGAGGTAATGAGCTGCTCTCTGGTATCGTTTCACCAGGTTTGAGCTTTTGCTAGTGGGCGGGGTTTATGTAAACTTATACAAATCTAACAAGTCATGACTGTTACACAAGAGTTTTGGGATTTTGGAATTGGCTCGTTTTCCATCTCTGTTTTACATATTTTTCTAATTCTCTTTTGAAGGAAAGGAACATTCAGTTTGACATTCTAGGCCTTGCTCGCAACTGTCCCACAAATGTCCCATTGCCTGTGATGCTTACTCAGATGGTTGTCAGAATATAAATTCATCACTATTTGAAGTATAGAGTAACTCCTTTCCACTGACAGACCTTATGCATTTTCTCTCTCAGCTGGAAGAGCCACTATAGGGCATAAGCAAGCTGATTAAAGGGGTTTCGTCCTATAAAGGCCACAAACTCTAAGTCTAAGTCAAATGTGATGGTAAGACTCTTAAGTATCCATTGATCTCTCTCTATCTTTCAGTGTAATCATTTCACCGTATATAGCTTTAGAACAATCCACTTAGGACGACTTTGAACTTGCTGTTATTATTGAGCCGCAGTGCTGCTTAAATAGAGTTATCCTTTACCCCCCACCAGCTCGGCAGGCTGTTCGGGCCTTTGCGGAAGGGGCCGCTGGAGTTTTTACGGGGAAGAAGCTGCTGGGGATTGAGGCAGAACAAAAACAGAAACTGTTTTATCGAAGCCCTGCAATACACACTGCTGGACACATCGGTTTACATGCTCTTATCACAATGGAGCAGCAGTGTTAACCACTGTAAAGGGTCTAAGACTGGTCCCCCTAACAATAGCACCCTCTCTCTCTCTCATACTATCTCTCTCTTGCTCTCTCTCTCTCTCTCTGTCTGATCTCTGCTCCTCCCCCAGTGGGTGTTTGCAGTGTGTGTGTTGCGTGAGCTGGTAGATTTATTCTGCTTCAGAGAGAATGGTAAAGCACAATCACTGCACTGCAGTATGTGGATCCTCGACCTTCACCGTAAACCATGACCACTAACAGTGCTGTAAATACATCACATATAAACACGTCACGGCTACACAAATCTCAGATTGTGGGTTTTCTGAGATCGTCTGTCCAGCCAATTATATCACCGCTAGGTTGAATGCAGTGAACTTCTTCCTACTTCTTCGGAAATCAAGGGTATTAAAGGTTGCCCCTGCATTTGTTGGAGTTGTGGTCTCTACTGTCCAGGGAAGAAGGTTATCTATCAGATTTTAAAAGAGCATTGCTGTGAGGATTTGATTGAATTCAGCAACAAGAACATTTGTGAGGTTAGGATGTTGGAAGATCACCATCTAACATCAACCCCAACTCACAAATTCATCCCAGAAGTATTGGCTGGAGCACCAACCATCCTTCCAGAAAACACAGCTCCCCTGCTGCACAGCCCAATGCTGGGGGAGCTTTACACCCCTCTAGGCCACGCATGGCATTAGACTCTCTCTCCAGAGAGTCCTATTCTATTGGCACTACCTCTCTACAGGGTCTAGACAAGCTGTGTGTGTACCTGTTATCATCTGTGTCAGTAATGGGTGCAACCTAAAATAGCAAAATGCATTCATTATAAGGGGTGTCCACAAATATTTGGACATATGGTGTATTATTATTTAATAAAATCATTATTTCCTTCTATCAGTATCAATATATGATGAAATATTTTGCACAATGGTAATGATATTTAGTCGGCTGAGCTCTGGCATAGATCTCAGGTACCATATTCCCCAACTGCTTTTCAGAGGTCACCTGAATTTCCAATTCCGAGCCTCTAAGTAACCTGTTTCAAAGCTTGTGTTTCTTTCTATGTTTGACTTTATTGAGTGTGCGATATATTCCTCTGCGTGTTGTGTCAGCTCAGGCCAGAGTTAGCAGCAGTAGGCTCCAGAAGTGGCCTAATTAATGGATGTTTGCCGGCGTGCGGGCATTGACGCAGGTGGTATTGAATCAGCCGTCAGGGGAGTGACAGACTCTGGCCTGAGCTCTATATGTTTCTGACGCTCTCCGCATGAGCCTCAGTGTGCTTCACTGCCAATGAAGCTCCGCGCTCTAGCCCAGCAAACCCAGCCCTTCAACCCATGCTGTCAGTAGCACTGATATTAGGAATCTGTTAAGGCTGAATGTATGAAGTGCTCAAGATGCCTGCAGGGAAAAGAGACTGCACAGTGGAAAACAGCCACAGCTCATAGGGGTGCTTTAGTTGGAGCTAAATTATTGTTATCCATGTAGACGCATTAGGGGTCTGCAGTTTGCGTCGCTGTAAAGTCTGCGAGTTCATGAGATGGTATTTTCTGTGCTTATTATCAGTCAATAGGATTCAAGAAAAGCATCGGCTATAGAAGAGCTGCAAGGACCACTGCAGTACTGCAGCCGCAGCTGACCATGGTGGACATAGGACAAAGGTGTTTGGGATCTGAAACAATAACCACTGCAATACTACACTGAGTATTTTGAATAAATGGCAACCGGAGCAATGCCTGATCTCCCCTTGCATTGTATATACATACAGACGAACTATGAATATGGGTTTAGAGAAAAGGTTTTGGCACCAAAAGGTTGTTGGTTTAATTCCCTGAACTTGCAGAAAATGGGGCAGGGAGCGCCATGAAGGAACAGCTCTTGCTTCTCCCTCATCATTCACATCTGAGGTACCCATGAGCAAGGTAACCAACCCAGTGTGTTCTCACCCTAATTCACCCCTAAGTCACAGACGGGTTGCATCCCAGATAATATGCCCATGTAGGGGCTGTATGATTAGTCCCACTGGGAACCGGTTTTGTCCATGGGTTCCATGTTGGCCCACATATCGATGCCCACAAGCATCCAACCAGGGTCAGTGATGAGACCAGCATAGATGGGACCCAGTAGTGTGACATTAGGGTGGGCGGTAATGATGGGGCCCATTTTGAGGCCCAACTGGGTCATGGTAACAAAACATGTACAAACCCACTCCACAAGCCCATGCCCACCTGCTTCAGTCAATTTCAGCCTTGTTACAGAGGCAGGTAAATGTAGCATTAGCAGTATTAGCTCATGGTTATAGCTTATAGGTACAACATGCTGTGCTTCACTAGATTGTGAAGGGAAGCAGTATTATACACTAATGCCAACCACCAGTTAGGACACCTGGTTAATTGGTCTCTTTGATTCATGCCTCAGAAGCTCAAGCTGGTTGTTGTCTTCTGCTTAACCTGTTGTTTTCTTAGTCCCAAGGAACTTCAGTCAGGTCTGTCAGATTGTTGCATCCACTGAAACACAAGGGAAATGGATTAGAGTGGAGCCACCGGCAAACAGGGTATTACTGAGGTTTACCATAAGAGTGCTGAGCTGAAACTCTCTCCCATCTGTCCCTGAGCTCAGCTTTCACCACTACGCAGTGCCACACTTATGTAGAGGTTTAGCACCAGCTCTCCAGTGTCTCACTGAAAAAGTGACCAATAGTCTGGATGACAAGCCCCAAGGGCAGTCAGATCATCTAAGGTGAAGAAATCAGTTCTCGAATCTCTCTCTCTCTCTTTCTGTCTAATACTGTATGATTCTGAGAGTGTGCTGTAATAATTAATTAAGCTAATATTTAATCTAAATTCTGCATTTAACTGTTTTTACATTAGTTTTGTTTGTCAACAAATGAAAAACACACGACCAGAGCATTTATAGTTTTAATTTCATTTTATATATATTTTTTTATTATAAATGTTTTCGCACATTTTGTATTCTGCTTTAATAGATCTTTCACAGGGGGCAGCTGTTAAAGGTTAGAGAAGTAGACTTGGAGCCAGAAGGTTGCTGGTTCAAATATCTGGACTAGCAGGATTGGCTGAGCCACATTCAAACCCATTGTAAAATACACAATATACACAATATATGCACACCTGTGATCATCTCACAACATCTGCGATCAGCCGCTTGAAACCATGTGTTACGATTTTCTAAGTGATGTAAGTGAAGTAATGCAAGGCCTTTTGTGGCTTGTTGCTTTATTCTACTCTACTACAAACGTTTTGCAAGGGGGTGGGGGCAGATGTGAGCTTGGGACCAGAAGGTTGTCGGTTCAATTCCCTGGACCAGCAGGAAGTAGGAGTGGGGGGCGGGGGGCGGGGGGAGGGGGGACTAAATAATAAAATATTTAATTTTGTTCTAATCATTAAAAAAATCTCCTTTTCTTCTTACAAACATTTGCAAGAGGAGGGGCAGACGTGAGCTTGGGGCCCGAAGGTTGTTGGTTCGATTCCCTGGACCAGCAGGAAGTGGGGGCAGGGGGGACTAAATAATAAAATTGTTAATTTTGTTCAAAACATTTAAAAAATCTCCTTTTTCTTCTTACAAACATTTGCAAGAGGAGGGGCAGACGTGAGCTTGGGGCCCGAAGGTTGTTGGTTCGATTCCCTGGACCAGTGGGAAGTGGAGCCGGGAAACTAAAGTGTAAAATGTTTAATTTGATTCAGATCATAATGAAATAGCTCCCCTACAACATACAAATGTTTAACAAGAGGAGGGGCAGCAGTGGGGCCAGTTGAAGACCAAAAGACAGGTTCAAATCTCTGGGTCAGCAGGAAGCGAGGTGGGTGGGGGGTGTGAACGAACAGCGCTCGACATTCACAGCTGAGGAGCCCTTGTGCATGACACCTAACCCCCGCCAATTGCTCCTCGGACGCTGAGGTGCTGGGTATGTGCGTGCTCACTGCCGCCATTCACTGATGTGTGTGTGTGTGTGTGTGTGTTCACTGCCACAGATGGGTTAAATGTGAAGGCTCCATTCTGTTGTTCTGCAGTGCAATGACTGTAAAGAATGACCTTAATCTCAAACGTGGTGTCGACAGTTTCAAATCTGCACATTCAACAACCTTTCTCTAATGAGCTTTTAATGAAATATGAAATATGAAATATATTTAAAAATGAAAAATTGGAATTATGGGTTTGGTGTTAACCACCCCCACACACACCACCACCACCCTTTTGCTTGCTCTCTTTTTTCTATCACCATCAGCCAGTCATTCATTCATTCCCGTAGTGTGTTTAAGAGACTGGCAGCTGTGATAAATACTGCTACAGGTGTGAGCACAAATACTAATATAAAAAATCATAAAAGAAAACAATGCCATTTACCATCACAATCAGAGCAAATAGTAATTCTGTGCTCTAATAGATGGAAAACCCCCTGGATTCTGTGTCACACATAATTGCATGGTGCCTGCAAAGCACATTTCGTCATTGCGTTTAGAAAGGCGGAAAGGAGTGAAGTAAATGATTTAGGTTGGGTGGTAATGTGATTATTGCCTTCTATGAATCCATGCCTCAGTGTGTCAAATCACTGTTATCACTCTCAGTGCCTATGGGAAATTAAATTAGCGGAAAGATAAACAGTGGCCGTCTCCTTAAAGAAGATCTCATGGTTAATTAAAAGGGTATGGAGCGCTCGCTCATAGGTAAATCAGATTCTGTGTCAGTGGACCAGTGCACATATGAAGCCCATTCTTTCAAATTACGGCTTGAAAAGATGACTTGATAATCCGGGTTATGTCCATGTTTTTATATCAGAGAAAAAAGCACTCCAGCATATCGTCACGGTTATCTTCAAAACGATAACTTTACAGGTGAGGGAAAAAAACTCCTTAACTTTCAATGGAAGTCAATGAAAAATATGTTATTCCAAGTCATTTGGAAGCCTTTCTGTTGGAATTTGAAACAATGCAAATTCACTATGTCCAAATGTTTGTGGACACCCCTTCTAATATATTAATTTATTGCTTTAGGTTCCTCCCATTGCTGATGCAGATGTGCAAATGCACAAGCTTACAGCTTGTCTAGTCCCTGTATAGAAGTATTAGGTCCCTATGCAGTGGCCTTGTATTCCCTAGGCACCAATCACATGATATCGGCTTAGAGAACTTCAGTGTGCCTTGCATCGCCATTACGTAGAAGACCTCCAAAAGACATGCAATGACTGATGGGTACTTTCCTGACAGCTTGCTGTGTAGTGACAAACCATTAAGCAAGTTTCCTTTAAACTGGACGCTTTAACATCCTATGGTTTGGAATCTCACTTAAAATATCTGAAGTCCACTTCACAGGGAACTACTGGGGTGATGGGAATGCACCATAGGACTTTCTGGAGCAGATAAGCAACACCCTATCGGCACCCAGTCTAATGCCAGGCGTGGGCTAGGAGGTATAAAGCCCCCCAGCATTGAGCTGTGGAGCAGTGGAAGAACTGTGTTCTCTGGAATGATGAACAATGCATCATCCAGTACTTCTAGGATGAACTGAGGAGTTGGGGATAATGAGGTGGGGTGGTGCTCATCCAACCTTCTGACCTCACTAATGCACTTGTCACTGAGTGCAATCAGTTTCTCACAGCAGTGCTTCAAAATGTAATAGACAGCTTTCTTTGGACAGTAGAGACAGTTACTCCAACAAAAGCAGGATGAGCAAAATTTTTAATACCCTTGATTTCAGAAGAAACAATCAATGAGCGGGTGTCCCAATACTTTTGTCTAGGTAATGTATATGAAATATGGACATAGAAGCTTTTTTTTGCATGACAAAGAAGTGATATGTAATCTCTTATCATCTGTCAGTGATTGAGTGGCAGGTAATGTGGAATATGTCTCAGGCTGTTCATAGGAAAGCATTGAATATCTATAAGGCACTATCCAGTTCCCATGCTTGAAATGGTGCTATAATTCCTAAGGAGAGGCTGCCAGTAGATCGGTGCTCCTTACATGGAAGTGAGAGAGCATGGGGCAGAAGTCCTGTATAGGGAATGCTCACAGGCACTTGTGAGTCGTATGATTTGTGTTGTCTGATTCTAGTCAACCAGCCCAACAGCATGTCAATAGAGCTAACATTAAATGCTGTAAGAAATTCGTTAGACAGGAAAGCATGAGGTCCTAATTAATTGTTTTAACACCATTAAAAAATGTCACTTGCCCTTTATGTTATGTGGAATTTTCATAAGCAATGGACCCATGGAAGTGGTCCAGAAGAGTGAAGATATCTACTTATTTGGTTACCATTTCAGAGACACATGCTTTGGTTACAGCACCAATATAAAGGTGGCTTTGAGCTGCAGTAACTATATCAGTCCCATATTAAACGAGCTTCTGCTTTTGATTGACAGAAGATGGCTTCAGTCGCACGTAATATGCAGATACATGCCCCTCCCCCGTTGCTCTAGTCTGGCTCATGATTTTTTAATCCATCCCCGGACAGACTGAACTTGTATAGGCAAAAAGCATAGTAATGATAAGCTTATTTAAGAGATAGCGTTGGCTGCAGGGATGGGCTCTAGCCAACAGCTGCTGCCCTATTGGCTGCCTGGCGGACAGAGAGGAGGGGCTGGGAGGAGGAGAGGTAGCAGGAGCGTGCGAGGGAGTGAGAGAGAGAGAGAGAGAGAGAGAGAGAGGTAGGGGAGGGAGATAGACGCTTCAGCACTGGATAGGGACAGGAGGGAATGCCCAGTAGATGCAGCTGCCGATAATAGCACACATCAGAGATCGAGTGAGCTGAGTGCCGGCACACCAAGGAGAGAGGAGAGGGGAGGAGAGGAGATGAGAGGAAAGGAGAGGAGCGCAGCAGTACAGCAGCACCATGAGACTCCGAAGCAGGAGCAAGTAGATAACTGAGGCTCTATGAGAAAAGAAAGAGTGCATCAGTGCGGAGCTCAGACGCTGTGAGAGAGAGAGCGAAGGGAAGGCAAGTGGGAGTTAGAAGCTGCCAGTGAGGGACAGAGAGAGGAGAAGAGAAAAGAAGAGGAGGAAGGAGTGGAAGTTAGAATCTGTGGGAACTCTCTGAGCTTCCCGTGGAAAGCAGCGCTGAGGTCAGCAGGCAGCTGACCCGGACTGCCTGGCTTTCCTGGACGAGAGCCGGACACATGGGCAGATAGACTGCTGGGACTTCCCACAGACCTGCTGCTGGGGCTCATCTCTGGACTGTAGGAGCTGAGGAGCAGGCAGACGGTTCATCTGGCGCTTCCCATCCGCTAGTCACCAGCCTGATCTGCTCCATCAGCCTTAGAAACTTGACACTTGGGACTGGATGGCAGATTGAGTGAAGCTCCAGGGAGTTTGAAGTTTGAAGCTTCTGAGCAGCGTATTCAGAGAGACATGGTAGAGTATGAACTGCAGAGCATAGCCGCAGCCCCAGAGCATGGAGAAGTCAAGTAGCGAGGAATCCGCCATCCACCGCAGCCCTTCCGTGGACAGTCGCGACTCGGACTTTGCTCGAGCGTCCACTTCGGGACGCCCCTTTTCGGGACGGGGGTTCACCGCGGGTGCCTTCTACGGCTCCACGGGCCCACGTACTCAACAGCAGCAGCAGCAGAATCAGCAGCAGCCCGGCACGGGCCAGAGCGGCGCCGGCGGTGTGACTGCTGACGACAAGAGCGGCAACAAGTACAGCTCTCCTAAAGGCAGCAAATACGTGGTCTTTTACCTGGATCTATCCTTTGTGTTCCTTTTAGAATTCAAGAAGTGCAACATGGCAAGGGGCTGCTTGTGCTGTTTGAAGTACATGATGTTCCTCTTCAACCTCATCTTCTGGGTAAGTGTTGCTTTTTTGGTTCTCTCTCTGTCTGCCTGTCCTCCTCTTACTCTCCCATCGCTGTGTTTCTGTGTGGGTGGTTGTTGGTAGTTTTTAAGCAAGCATTCAGGGTATCTCTGGGCTTTGATTAGCCTCTCAGTAACAGCAGCGCAGATTTTCGGTGGTAATGGACGACATGTGCACTTCTAAAAGTGAATGCGGAGGTGTCGAGACTTTCCCATCATGCCGTTTCTGAGCGTTACGTCAGGCTCTCCATGCCATGTGCTCTCATTTACCAACGTGCTACTATTTCTGTCTGCCATTGAGTGTCCTGGGGGGGCTCATGGGAAAAAATGAGTTTAGCTTGTGTGCATCTCTTTTGCTCAGCAAAGCTGAGGCCCTGCAGAGTGTGAATCTTCTGAACGATTTGGAGTTGGTGCTCAAGCCTGGTAGCTCAAAATGTAGCTCTTGAGACCAGGAATAACTTTACTCTCTGGAAAAGTCAGCTGTGTTGGGTTCTCGTGGTGAGATACTGCTTTTGTGGAATTTAGGGGATTTCATGAAGCTCATGGCCCATGGTGCAAGTCATGTAGTGAAGGCCATCACCCTGGTCAGGGTTCGACCATCATTGACGCTTTAGAAATGTAAGAAATGAAGACGTCCTTCCTGCCTTGTTATGACTGATCTATTTGCATAGCATGCACGTGTGTATCCTGGGAACACTCAGGCAATGGATTAACAGCTTATAGAAAGAGAGCTGTGTGTGTTTGTGTGTGTGTGTGTGTGTGTGTGTGTGTGTGTGTGTGTGTGTGTGTGTCTGTGTGTTGTGTGAGTGGGGAGGACTGTGGGTTCTGTCCTTTGTGTGAAGGCACTCATGCGTAAACATTAAAAACCATAGAGTTTACCTCACTACCACATACACACACATTCACGCATACACACATACACACACACACACACACACACACAGAGTCCCGGAAGCCTTTATCTGGGGCACATCTGACGCAATGTTCAGCAGAGGTGCAGAGAGCTGCGAGCCGATGTGGCCTCTGTTCTGTCCCATGAACAGGGGTTCAAGAACAGGGAGAAAAAAGAGAGATGTGGAGGAGTGTGTGTGTGTGTGTGTGTGTGAGTGTGTGTGTGTGTGTGTGTGTGTGTGTGTGTATGACGCCATAACTCAGATCCCCCTGGGGAGCCAGACTGAGCTTTGATTCCTCTGTGACACTTGGTGTGTTGGCCTGCTGGGTACCAGAGTCTACAGGCTTTTTATGATTTTGGTGGAGGGGCTTAAGTCGTGAAGGTGTGTGTGTGTGTGAGAGAGAGAGGGAGTGTGTGTGAGTTTGTGCAGGCCTTAGCTGTACTGCTGTAGGTCATTATGTCACTGTGATTCTGTCATTGTCTGCCCAAGGGTTATACCCTCGCTAATGCTCCCTTAGGGACTCTCACAGCTCAGCAGAGCTTTAACCCCCGCTGGGGTGAAACATACAGTTGAGAGAGCGAGTGAGAGAGAGCGAAAGCAAGAGAGAGAGAGGGGGGGGGGTGTAGCTCAGTCCCCCCAATGGTAAAAAGTGTGAGCTTCACACCAGGGAGCTGTAACTAAGAGTAATAAGAAGGGCTCCCACTGATCTCCATGCATGTTTGTGTGGCCTGTGGGAGGGTGGGTGGTCTGTGCTTGTCACCTGTCACCTTCTGAGGGTGCTGAGGATCCTTCTTTGCACTGGGTGAGATACCCTTGGTGTTAATGTTCACTTCAAGGCCAGAGCCATATGAGCCATGAGTTTGTGTCAGGATATCTCCTTTGAGAACCTCTCCTGGAGGAAGAAGGTTCTGATTGATACAGGTAATCAATATTACTTTACTTTGGACCATTTCAACCATGAAAGAAACAAATGGCATATGATTCACTCCCCCACCCCCACTTCCTGCTGGTCCAGAGATTTAAACCAGCAACCTTTTGGTTCCAAGCCCATGGTTTTGCCCCACAAAACATGTTCATAAGCATAAGCATAATAATTGAATTGATATATAATGAATATAATCTGAATAAAATGTAACATTTCAGTCTTTAATTCATTCACCACCACTTCCTGCCAGTCCAGGGAATCAAACTGACAGCTTTCATCTCCTGTTTTTTGGAGACATTTATCTGGTCCAGGGATTTAAACTGGCAACCATATGGTCCCAAGCCCAAGTTTGTAAATCAAAGAGAAGATATTTTTATATATATAATATAAATAAAGTGAACCATTTTACCTTTCAGTCCCACCACCGCCACTTACAGTTCAGGGATTTGAACCAGCAACCTTATGGTCCCAAGCCCACTGCTTTAAATGAAGCATTTTCCCCACCCCCACTTCCTGCTGGTACAGGGACTCAAACCAACAGCCTTCATCTCCTGTCATATTCTCAAATTCACTTATCACTCTTCATAATTCAAACTCTGGTTTGTGCTGCTGTGAGTGAATGGATAGACTTCTTCTCTCACTATATTTGGCAAGTAAGATAAAAAATTGTGTAGCAGCATTTTTTTAGAGATGAATCTTTGCTTTTAACACCAGTTTGAGGGAGACAGTGGCTGTATCTTTAAACTATCATATCCGTCACACTGCTTTGTGCTGTTGTGAGTGAATGGATAGACTCCTCCTCCTTCTGCATTTGGCAAGCAAATCACGAACTAGTGGACCAAAGAAGCAGTTTCTTCACAGATAAACTGTGTGCTCCTAACACTGGATGGAAGCACAGAATGGCATTGCTGATGCTGAGAAAAGTTCATTAATTATCTTTAGCATTTTATTACCCAGTGTTCCCTCTGGCTAAAACAACAAGATTAGCGAGTATTACGGTACATGCACTGCTGTATCCTGACACCCCTGGGACAGTCTTGCTCTGGCTGTGGCACTCCAGGAATTGCAAGGTTACTGCTCTGTGGAGCGCTCACTTCTGACACCCCATCCCCTGCAGAGTACGGTTCTTTAGCACCGCGGGGCCAGGTGCGGCCGCCTGCCGCCTCCACCCACGGCTTACCAGTGTAACTGGAGGCACAAGGTAAATAACGTCAGGAGCCACAGGCTGTGATGTCACCGTGTTCCTCCGCGGGCCTCCAGCAGTTGTTGCCGACCATCTGGCTCCTTTTTCTTACGGGGATTAGCGTAGTCTGAGCTGGGCAGCTTCAGCACAGATTAGAGCATTTAGTACCGGCCTGGACGACATTCACGCTCTGCTCAGGATTGAGGAGGCTGATTCCTCCTGTCGAGTGACCTATCTAACCTCTCGGCTGACTGACCAACTGATGCCCATCCAACTGCTGGACTGTGTTAATTACTATGTCTTTTAAATGGGCTTTGGAGTAGGATGGAGGCTGGAGTTCATGGAGTTCCTGCTATGATGTCTGTTGTGTCTTGGCTGAGCTGTTCATTCATATTTGGATGTCTGATATATGGACAATGGCTATTTTCACAGTGTTTTGAACACTAGAACATCCCCCGCACCATTCTCTTCCTTTTTAATCCGCTGCCGGGCTCAAGCGTCACCACAGAATGCATTTCCATCACTCGTCTTGCTAAGAAGAGAGGACATTGCTATCATCCCCCTATCACATCAAAAGTGAATGCTTATGTGACATTCCTATTCAGAGAATACTGCCACTTCAGCAACCTGCTCCAACAGCGCAGGGGCTCTGAGGACGCCCCAGCACCATTCCTTTGTTTGGGGAGAGCGGTAGTGCTAGTGCTTATGCATTCATAAACAGCAGCGCTTGCTTTTGGGATTGCTTGGATTTATCTACCATTTGGTCACAGGGAACAAAAGATTAGAATCCCCCTGGTTTAATCACCTGGCCTGACATTGTTTCTAATGTTGGAGGAGTAGGTTGCCTAGGGAGAACACACTGAAATTCAGTGGCAATCGGAAACTGAAGTTGTGGATGTCATATGAGAGGCCCAAAAGACTGGAGGTCCCTACTGAAGCAACCACAATGCAGAGCTGTACTGCACATCAGCACCACTTCACCACTGTTTGGCCACAGGGCTTCTCTGCAAGGTGCCAGAGCAATCTCTTTCCCACTCTCTCTCTCTCACTCGTTCTCTCGTTCTCTCCCCTCTTAAACTACATGAAAGTTCCCTAATCCTCTTTCCGCTGTGGGGGATTTAACATTATAACTTTCACTAGTCCATTCTTACTGTAAGCACTGTCAACCTTCAGTTTTGACGGATGTGGTGCTCGACTGGTAATCTCAACGCTGTGAAAAAATTTACATGCTTAAGCGGGACATAACAAAGCCAGCTTTCATTTCGTTGCTCTCTGGACCTGCTAGAAGAAGCCAAAACTGTGAAAACACATCATTTAAAATGTATTCCAAAAGATCAAGTGTTGGATCTGGTCCCTCTTAGCATGAACTAATGTCTAAATAAAAAAAGCACAGTTTTCCAAAAGCATTGTACCTGCATGTATAATGTACATAGATCTAGCTTAGAATATATATGGATATTCTACACTTGTTATACATATTTATTTACATTATCCTTTATTAAGAATTCACTACCTACTTTTCAAAATGCACTGCTTTTCACATATTTGCCCACTTTACATAGCTGACGTCATAGCATACTTCATCCTAAATCTAGTTAGGTATGTCTATATTCATTATTTTATGTCCATATGTGACATTTTAAGTCACATTCAATTCCTACTTGTTTTTTTAGTTCTATATAGTTCTTATCTCTCTAGAATTTATCCAATTGTATTTATTTATATATATATATATATATATATATATATATATATATATATATATAGTTTTTTATCATTATATATTTATCTCTATAGCTGTTTATGATTGATTTTATTTTGAATTTATATCTCTAAATATTTATTTTCTGTTATGTTTATTAATACTTTTATATGAGTAGATTTCCTATATTTAGATGTTTTAAATGTAATGTGTTTATCTTTTATTGTTTATTTTTTTATTGAATTATTTATCCATCTTGCATTTAATCTTTTATATGTATGTGACACATCCCTATAATTTCCTCATACATCATATATATATATATATATATTTAAATAAAGTAAATTCTCAGTTATTGCCAAAAGTAAGACTGTCAAGTCAAGTCAAGTCAAGTGGGTTTATTGTCATTTCAACTACATACAGAGTACACAGTGAAACGAAACAACGTTCCTCCAGGACCATGGTGCAACATAGACAGTGCATACAAGACACAAGTGCAACACAAACAAACAAGTGCGGACAGACAACACAACACAGTACAGACAGAGGATAATAAAGATACACAGTTAGAGTAGGTGATATTTAACACGTAAGATTGTCAGGAGAGAAGGGACATTTGTAATTCTCTTTTGGTGTAGTTTTTTAATTTGCACAGGGAATTGAGTGTCGAATGAGTGAGATGGAACTGTTTAACTATCGTCCTTAAACTAGTTTGTTTAACATTCTTCACATAGAACTTGATTAACTCTGCAGGGCCGCTGCTGCAGGTCCATTTTCTGTGTATCCGGAGAGGTCACTGCAATATGAACACCTCTATCAGCCTTGATTCTCTTCTGCCCGTGTGCTTAGCACGTCTGCAGCAGACCTCATTAGCTTCTCGGATCTACTGGGATATGTTTCACTCCAGGGGGGCTTTGTGCAGGCGAACGACTGGTAGCTCTAGCTTACCTTTGTGCACCTACAGTACATCCATTTATAAGCCCAAATCAAAAGCACTGTTATCTCTTTTAGCCTGCTAGACTCCTCATTGTTTCTGTTTTACATACAAATAATAGAGAGCTAAATGCAGAAGCCAATAACTAATCTTAAAAAAGAGAGAGAGGTGGAAAACTCGGCCTGGTAAAAGGCTGAGCTGAGACGCTAATGTAGTGGACTGCGCTGTGGGATTTTGCAGCCTCGTCGGACCTGAAGCAGGGCTATCTTTACCCCCCCCCCTCCTTCAGGCTCTGCTCTATGCCAGTGCCTCACCCTATTAAGACTAAATCCAGCCTCAGGGCCTTTGGCAGGAGCTCTACTCTAACCTCCCATCTCCACAGCTGAGGACGTGTTTGCTTTTCTCACTCCAGACTGATTAATAAACCCAATCTGTCATCCTGAATAGTCGCTTGGCTTCAGAACCGGGTTAACCAAGGAAAAGATGCTTGTCATGAAAAAAATAAAAGGAGAAGATTAGGTCCTCCACCAAGATGTTGCATCTTCTGAGACTTTCAAAGCATGATGGGATAAACCAGGTGCACTCCTGTGCTGTTTGAGATCTTGTAGTGGAGACTAAGTGCTGCCTTAGTTGCTCTAATCCTGCTTAATGTGTCAGCTCCAGCACCTCAGGCAAGACTGAGCGGACGCTCTCTAAGATATTTTTTTTCCTTCTGTGTGCTCACGCATGTATGGCACAGTGCATGTGTAATGGCAGATGCACTGGACCAGAAGAACCCCTGCATTTCTGATTCCAAGATTTGGCCAGCATGTTGAAGTAGCTGATATACACCCTGTAAAACACACTGTAATACACCCATAGACCAGACAAGAGCCCCAGACCTCCCCCCCCACCACCACCACCAGTGTTAATGCAATTACCTCATGGATGCACATTCAGGGCACAGTGGATGCTCAATGAAGCACCAAATCTGTGGCAGAAGTAGAGCAATCATATTGACTTTTGTGAAGATGGTATAAATAGCCGGATTAAATGTTCAGCATAACAGGATGAAGCAGTCATTAATTTAGTCGAGTTCCTCGCCCTGATAAAACCTATTTTCATTAACATATCAGAGGCCCACCACCATAACAAACAATCCAGTGTGCTATTTGCTGCGAGGATGCATGCATATGGAGGAAGTCATATTTCATCTACAGCCACTCGGTGATGAAAATATGCTGCCGCCTTAGAGGCCCACAAACTCATTGGAATGGAAGGCGATGATCCACCTCAGCGTACAATATGGGGAGGTTTATCTGTTTGTTTGTCATGTGTAATTCATCCAAATTAACTGACCGTGTCTTGGTGTGCTGTTAGGTTTTTCACCCTGCCAGCCCCTCAGCCCCTGCCAAGCTGCTCAGACTTCGAGAAGAGTATGCCACTGTATTTATCTTGAATTGCCTAGCATAGAGCGGTCTGAACAGTTTTATCCTCCTCTTCCGATTATTCCATGGTCAGGGTTTAGAACATGTAGAAACTTTAGGATGTAGGTTTCTTGTCTTACAAAACCACCAGAGAAAGCAACTCTGGCAAGTTCTAGGCGTGCAGTCCAGTCATAATTCTAATCACCTAACGACTGCTATTCACTGTTGATTTGCAACTGACAATCAGGAAAAGCAAACAGTCTATCTACCCAGCTATTCATTTCTCTATACTATATGGACAAAAGTATTGGGACACCTGCTCATGCATTGTTTCTTCTGAAATGTAGGGTATTACAAAAAGAGTTCATCGTGGTTTAGTTGGAGTAACTGTCTCTACTGTCCAGATAGGAAGGCTTTCTATTGGATTCTGAAGGAGCCTCTTCTACAACACCCCAACTCACCCCCAAAGTATAGGATGGAGCACCAACCATCATTCCAGAGAACATTCCAGAGTTCTTCCACTGCTCCACAGCTCAATGCTGAGGGGCTTCATACCCCTCTAGCTCATGCCTGGCATTAGGCGGCATGGTGCCAGTAGGTTCATGTTCAGGTCATCTGCTCCAGAAAATCCTTCTCTACAGGGACTAAACGCTGTAAAGCTGTGTGTATGTGCATTTGCTTATCTGTGTCAGCAATGGGTGCAACTAAATGTATCTGAATGCATTCGTTAGAAGAGGTGTCCACAAACACTTCTTCTGAGCCTGTGAGAAGTGCCAAAGTCTTCAGTGTCCTCCTTGAACTCCCTCCTGGCAGACAACTTGATGCAAATCTCCACCTTACCAGTGAATTAATGTGGATTGTTAGAATAGCGCACTTCCACTACTCAGCACTTTTCTGCATCACCCAAAAGCTGATTACACAGAAAATCGATGGCACGGTGTCACACTGCCCCTGCATCTTCCCCTGACCTGACGCCTAGGTATCACTGTGGAGCTTGTCTGAATTAGCCTTTTGCCACATAATTAATGAGAGCATGTTTTTTTCACTTGCATGGTGTCAGCAAAGAGAACGGCCCTACTGCTCCTCAGTTGATCAGAAGGGAATTTCAACCCGATTCGGTTAAATGTTGACCATGTGAGATTGTTAAAGGAGCAATCAAGAAAAACCTTGATGCTATTGAGTTGAGTTTATCGAAGGTCAATCTCCCTCATGTGTCCTCGGGCTGATCCTCCAGGGGACAAGGGTTGCTAAGTCCAGGCCCTGTCACGGACGAGATCTACGCGCCATCTATCTCGGGCGCCAGCCACAGTTGATTCTATTAGATTTGATTGAATTCCCATCAGAGCCTCATGGGTGCAGATAAGATTTTCATGCCTATTTCCCGTTTCTTTCTCCAGGAACCAGGGGGAAGTGGAGCTTAAGGAGTCAACACACGTCAGTCTGATTTGGCCTTTAGGGCATCATGTATTCAAGAAATGGGTCTCACGCAGTTTTTTGATAGGGGCCTCTTTGTCATCTTGGGAAGACTTGTGCTCACTGTCTGAATGCGAATGGGCCCAGGACACGGCTGCTTCCCGCTCTCGACAGTGACAAGGGTCCTTTCCAGACAGGATCAAATCAGAGAGACCCAGACGCAGTGATTAATGAGGACCATATTAATGGCAGAGCCATTATCATAGTTAGTGGTTTGTTATTCTTTATAGCTAAGGCATATTGCTTTGTTACTTCTAACCTCCTGACTAGGGCGCAGTGCCTGTACGTGAATAGAATGCACACCCATGTACAGCCAATAGATTAGTATGTAATATAGTGCCTAATATTAAGTCTGCCCCTCTTGTGCTGCCAAAACAGATCTGTGCATTCGAGGCATGAGCTCCAGAAAATGGTGTCCTGTGGTATCTGGCATCAAGACGTTAGGTGAGGTGGAGCCTCCATCGATCGCATCAGTGAGCCTTAGGTACCCATGACCCTGGGGCCACTTTTGGTAGACACTGACCACTGCATAACAGGAAAACCATACAAGGCCTGTCTGATGCCCAGTCGTCAAGCCATCACAGTTTGGCTCTTGTCAAATTGGCTTAGATTCTTAAACAGATGCTTGTCCACTTTTTATAACTGCCCCTGCTTTCGACACATCATCTTCTGTTCAGCGAACTGTCTGTTCACTTGCTGCCTTATATATCAACCCCCTGGCGGATGCCTCTGTTAGTAAATCAATGTTTTTTACTTCACCTGTCATTAGTGCTGAAGTTATGGCTGATTGGTATATGTTTTGCGAAGACTAAGGCTAAGATACTGTAAAATTTCCCCCGCCATAAAATTGAGATGAACCCCACATGGTTCAAAGAGACACGCAGAGCCTGCGTCCAAGCACTCTCTCACGATCCGAGCCTGAATTCAGTTCTCATTATTTGAATATGTAGAGGAGTGTATTTGAAGTGCCTCGCTCTCTTGAGGAATTGGGAAGACATTGAGAGTATAAACAGAATACCAATGGCAGGCCTCATATGAACCCTATCAGTATCCCAGCGACCTTCCCTGTCCTTTAAAATTGAAAACAGCCATATTTCTTTTCATTTCACGCCAAGCTCCAATTACCATCAATAAAAGCCAACGTAAAAAGGGTGTTTTGCTTTGTAGATTCCTCCACTTCATACAAGAGTGGATTTAATGTGTTTACGAGTTGCTCCATCTGAGGGAGCTTTGGATAGCCCACAGCATCTGTAAAGTACCAGGAATGAATTGCATTTAACGAGGTGCCGTTCATCGCTTTGAGTCAACACCCAGGACTTTCAGCTCGTGAAAGTGTATCACACACTTTTGCTGTCGTCGTTTGATTCTTCCGTACATTTAGCTGCAAGGCAAATTCCTTGAAACCAGACGTTCTACATAATTCCATAGATGTTTTTCTAACTTGTGTTAAGCTTACAAAGTCAAAACCCAGCATGCATAAAAGATGATTTTGCTGAGATTATGGACTAACCCGGAGTTTACCAACAGCACATGGCTGCAGGACATGAAGATAATATGCATAAGAGAAATTCAGAGCTGCTAACCCATGAATGATCTCATTTTCCTGTTAATTTGAGACATGACCTACTGTGGAGAACACCCGTGGTATCACATCTCCGTGGCGTGCTTTGGAAAAGCAGCAGTTTTGCTCATTATCAGCTTATAAACCTCTACACTAAAACCCTCTGAACTAAATCTATGGACCTGTAGATCTTTGGGAACCAGCTATTTTCCCAGCTCCATCTGAGAATCTAATAATTATTACCAACACGTTCCTAATTTAGTAAAAAAAAAAAAAGAGTGCTACAGCTTGATTCCCACACCGGAAAGTCGGTTAACAGTGCTGGCCTTACAGACTTGTACAGGCCTGTGTGGTCAGTCTTATTCTGTTCCTGTTGTTTATCTGCTCCTGACAGGTTCTCAAAATACAGTAGCATCCGAGTAGCATCCCACGCTGGTTCTGGTCTGGACTGTCCATCAGAAATGAGCAGTGTTTGACAGCAGTCTGAGCTCCTGACCATGCCTGCTCTGATTCCTGACCCAGACTGACAACCCAAACTGCTGTGCCTTTGCTATCACCAACTGCTTTAGCACCAATCAGCATCCTGTGCTGTTTACTCACCCAGTCCATTCAAAGCATGGCCTTTTCTTTTCCTAGTGTTGTTTGGTTTCCTGACAGAACCCATTGGGTCTTTAATTTTTCCCCATTTTACAGCCACAAAGAGGCACGATATCAGGAACGTAGGTTCATCAGTCATGTTTAGCAAAGAACAGGTGGCCGAGGAATTACTTGCCGCCGTAAGGAGCCAATCAAAATGATAATAGCCTGGAAAAGACTTTTTTTTTCTTCATATAATATTTTATGAAGGTTTTCCTTCCTCTCAATGAGTTATTCTTTATTAGAAAGCAATTTGGCGCAAACCATTCATGACACACTCTCACCTTGTGACTGCCTTTGATTAGGCAGACAAGAAATTTGTGAGAATAATTTGTTCTAATGGAATGTGCAGGAACCGTAGAAGTTTAATGATGTTGCTACAAAATGTGCAATAAAAATAACACCGGGCTGTTGATTAACGCAGGGAAAAAATGTGCACAGCCTTCTGAGTGTCAAGAGCCACGTAATAAACAGAACTTTGCTGACACAATCTTTATAAGCCCTGTAAGCCCAGAGTGCCTGTAATGAAGCTATTTACTGTTTACTTACTTACTTGCTTTAGGCAGTTAATTTCATAGACTTTCTGCCGTTTATACAGAGTCTAATTTTATGTTGATGTGCAGAAATTTGAGCTTTGTTAAGGTCTGTTTCTCTGATTTTCTCTCTGAGCTCATTGAATAAACTGTTAATATCAGTAAATGGGGTCCAGAAGTCTGAGACCACATAGAAAACCTGGGATTGGAACCTGGGACATTTGTTGCCTCCAAAATCTACCGAATAGAGTTTTCACAAGTTCTGTGGTTGCAAACTGTATGTGCTGCTCGATGCCTGAGATGTCGTTGGCTGGAGATGGACAGGTTGATGGGAAGGTTTGGACCCAAAATCCATGTTAACCCCTTTCTGCAGTCCCAAATCTGGCCTCAAATTCCACCATTGAATCTACTACTATCTCTCTATTATTACCACACTTCCTCACCTATGTCATTGCATTTAATTGATGCACCATTCAGCCATAACATTAGCACCACTGACAGGTGAAGTGACATTGATTATCTTCCTCTACAGTGGCACCTGTGGGTATATTAGGTGATGTGATATATTAAGATCATGTGTTAAAAGCAGGAAACATGGATGTAGGCATAAGAATCTGGGCCACTTTGACAAAGACCACACTGTGATGGCTAGACGACTTGGTCGGAACATCTCCAAAACACTAGTCAGGGGTGTTCCTGGTATGCGGTAGTCAGTACCTACCAAAAGTGGTCCAAGAAAGGACAACTGGTGAACCGGTTGATGCGATCCATTGATGCGATCTATGGAGGCCTCACCTCACCACTTACAGGACTTAAATGATCCAAGATTGGTGCCAGATAAGACAGAGAACACTTGTGGAGTCCATGCCTCGAATGGTCAGACCTGTTGTGGCGGCACAAGGCGGACCAACTCAGTATTAGGTAGGTGGTTCTTCTGTATGCATTAATGGTGGCAGCTGCTTTACCATTCATTGGCTACACTAGTAAGAAAGGGTTCTTTCACAAAAAATGGCTCTTAATGGAACCAAAACTGGTTCTGCTGTGGCGTCGCATTCGAGAGTGTAGTCTCACCTCTCAAGGTTCGAAATAGCATCTGAAGCGAGGCTGCAGGAATACAATACGTAACCTTTATAGAGCGTTACGCCATTAACTGTGCAATTAAAGTAATGACCAATCAACAAGGGTCAGAGAGTGCACCAGAGAGGACCTCAGCATAGGCCACGCGATTGGATAATTGTGCCAATGGTAATTCAGGACGCCATTCTCCAGAAATATCCAAAGACAGCTGGGCGGGGGCTGTAACCGAAGCTGCTGCGGGAAAGGGCGACTGCAATGAAAAGTCATCACAGGTCCTCACGTGTGCTCCTGACTGCTGGCTTAATTGGCAGCAGGCATCTATGCGTATGACAGACGAGCCTGAACTCTTCCACCCCTCTGCGGCTTCTCCAGCACAACCGACGAGCTTCATTTCAGTCCCATTCACCGAATTTGCTGGTGCAGTGAGCCTGCTTGGCTGGCGAGAGGTGTGCGATGTGTGCGGAAAGCCGTAACCTGAGGCATGTTCTTTTGAGCGCCTATCCAAATCTGGAGGAGAGATGACAGAAATACCTGGGAGCTGCTTTTTGAGCTCCTCTCAGCCCCTCCGTGAATATTCCAGCCCCGTTTCAAACTCCTCTAATGCGCTCTGGAGCTTACGCGCTCGACTACAGGGAGCTGCTGCTTAAACATATTTACCCACATCTTAAGAGAGAGCGCTTCATTTTCCTTTAGTGCTCTTCGTCTTCAACTGGAGGAGGAACAAAAGCTGCTTTTATCTGTTACGTTAACACTCATCATCGCTTGATTTTGCATAGGGTGCTGATAGCAAAGAGGCCTCCCCCTTCACGAACATTAAATTCGTAAGTATTTACACAGCTTAAGCACAGTGAGAGGTTCCCTAATGATCGCTTGTTTCCAACTTTATCTCCCCGATCAGGAATATCCTTGTTCAGATTCTGCAGGGGTCCTCATTCCCTATAGAGTATGTACAGTTATGTGAAAATTATGAGGACACCCCATGAAAATCTTGTCCTAATGGGTTCTCACAGGTGTAAAGGTGAGTGAAATACTTGGGTGCATCAACCTGTCTGACACTGGATGGGTGTGAGGTCAGGTGTAGTGTGGGGTAAAGTCTTTGTGGGTGCAGTGTGACTGTGCATAGGGGTTCCAGTCGTAAGTGCAGGGTGCAGAGTGTGTTGTATGGGGAGGAGGTGTGATGGTACAGATGAGGTCCGCAGTCCACAAGCTATTGTTCACTCAGCAGCCTAATTGCTTGAGGATCGAAGTTGTCTCTGAACCGACTGGTTCTCAAGCTTCTGTACCTCCTGCCGCTGGGCTTGCATGTTCTAATCATCCTCCTCGTCCTCCATCGTCCTCGCTTGTTTGGTTTTTTTCTGATGGTAGGTACTGTGGCAAGAGCTACTTGCTAGGACGGCCTGATCTGGCCTGGCTGGCTGTTGTTTCACCATTTCATTGACATATGCATCTACAACCTTCTTTCTGAAGGCCTCAGGGAGCTCTCTGAATCTGGCCATGGTGATCTTCACCACTTACTTCAACAATCAAGACCCAACCAGACTAAATGTGTGAGGTTTAAATATGACAGGCACCTCCAGAATCCTCTCTAACCATGTTCTGATCACCTGCAGCTGATGGGCTGCACCTGATTGTAATGTTCGGCATTTTAAGTAGCAAAATTCAGGGGTGCCCTAACTTTTGACTCACCAAAACATTCAGTACCTACTAGTCTGTTTGTCCGGTACCACCACACAGGACTTAAATGATCCAAGATTGGTGCCAGATAAGACAAAGAACACTTGTGGAGTCCATGCCTCGAATGGTCAGACCTGTTGTGGCGGCACAAGGGGGACCAACTCAGTATTAGATAGGTGGTTCTTCCGTATGCATCTGATTGTGATGTTGCGATGCATTTTAAGTACATCATTAATAACCTACAGCTGCAGGTTTCATTATACTGCCTCCATCTCTCAGTATTGTTTTAATGAAGATCCAATGTCCAGATGTTTGAATAGGGTTAAAAAGACCAAGCATTTTTAGGGGTATCCTAATTTCTTCACATGATTGTACAGCGGAAGCAGAAAACCACTGTCACCGCCAGTCCTATCGCCTTGGCTTTAAGACCCACATGTGCCTACAGCGCCTACAGTGAATCAATAGAGCAGGTTCAGAAAGTGCTTAGTTAAGCACAGCGTTTGTGTCATGTGTATTCTGTGAAGCAGAAAGGAATGTGGAAATGTACCCCATTCAGCACCCTGTCAAGAGCACAGATTCTTCCGAATTACAGAGATCAGCACAGGCCAGTGTGAAAGAGCACAGCAGGATCAGAGCCACATAGCACATGCTTGTGCGTGGACACAGACTGCTATCGTCTAATGCATTCGGCATCCTGACCAGAGCGGAAGGCACCCGGGTAATGAGTTTACACTTGGCTGTCAGTCACTTACTCATTCCAGCCTTTTCTACCGGACCCAATCCAAAGCCGCATTTTCCTTATAATAGCTCCCTGACCGTCCCAGACAGCAGATGTCAGCTTGATCACCTTTGTCCATTCGTTGTCACATGGTTGGTTATTGCAGACTGCCTGATCAACTGTCACAACCAAGGAGCATCCTGCAGAGAGGGCCACGTGATGGCGGTGGGGAAAGTAGGTTGCAGACAAAGAAAGCCCTTCACAAGAGCGTCCCCTACCCTGCTAAGGACTTTGTCCCAGCTCACTGAAGGTAACATTGACCTATTCTCAAGAAACCACATGCATCTAGAGTGGTCACGCCCATTAGAGATAAGGCAATGGCTTTGTTTCCGCTCGTTTGACTAACGAGCAGCATGCTCTCGCAGTAGCAGGCTCCGCTAATTAGACCTGCATGGTGCAGCACGGCATCTTGGTCTAATTCTCAGGACTGCAATCGAACTGGAATCCAGTCAGAGCCTAATCTCCGAATGCTTTTGATAGAAGCCATCCACTTACGTCATCCAGTAGTCATTCAGTTACGATCTGTTCCGGTTCGAGACAGGGGGACCGATTTGGACCGATTTAGACTGAAGGCCCGCCTTTATGTAAGTAACATTTATATCTGTATCAGAAGCCCCATGGCATTGTTCTCAGCGGTGACTAATTTATTTGGTGTCATCCCGCAGTTAGCATAAGGAGACAGGCGCCCAGTCTTTTGGGGGATTGCATGCTTCATGTAGCCTTGCTTGTCATCTCGATAAAGGCTGATGTAGAGCGTGAAGCCCGCGGAACGGAGTTCGCCTTTTTAGCCTTGGAGAAAGTGTGCAAGGTGTCACGTTAAGTAAGATCAAATAACCCTTTTAATGATAAACTAGGCCACAGGATGGTGGGGGTGAGGTGCTGCAAGACCCCTGCTGGTTTTCAGAAGTCATTAGTTTCTTTTCTGGCAGTTTTGTTTACCACCTGCTAATAATGCTTTGGCAAAGCAACTGTACAGAAGCTCTAAGCAACTTGGGGCCTAACATTGTTTCTAAGGGATTTTGGGGGCTAGTAAACATTGAAAGATACGCAGGGCATAATTAGCTCATGTTTGGTCTGTCTGTGCTGTGCCCACTCATATGCTTCTGCATAGCAACTGTAGCTAGGTTGGACAAGCCAGACAGGTCATTAGCAAAAAATCCATTTGGCCGAATTAGTCATTTTTTAGGTTTTGCCAAGTTTTTGTTTATTTTGTAAACGTCTGCTGCTGCTCTTTATAGTGGCATGCAAAAGTTTGGCCACCCCTGGTCAAAATATATTTTGCCAAAATAGCTAAGCATATTACATATTTACATATTTCACATTTCTTTAATATTTTAAGAATTTTCAAGGATATTTATAATAACGCAAAAAGGAAAAGGGCCCAGAACCCTGCATGGTCTGTACTTGGTCTGTAACAGCCCCTTTGTCAAGCTTTATCCATTTTGTAAAGAATTTTGTCCTATTTCATGTAAAAGGCTTCTAATTCTGTATGATTGTTTGTCGAATTATTTCTTTTTCCTCAATTTTGTACTGCAAATTAACCCACATCGTTGGTAACACCCTAGCACTAGCAGTTCTCCTGACACTAGGAGGGTAAAGGCTTAACACTCTGCTCCTCCATCTCTATCGCTACATGCAAAGCCAGCCATCGGCTTTTCTCAAACTGTAAGCCAGTAAGCCGACAGGCTTGGAGGAAAGCGGCAGGTCCCCATCTCCACTGCACCAGAAAGCAGACACCTGTGCTGGCCAACGTCGCTTTAACAGGGATAAGTAAAGAGCACGCCCAACTGTGCTCTCTCAGACTCCGGCCGCTGATGGCAAAGCAACATTGTTTGGGACCCGAATTTGCGACCTCCGGGCCATAGTGGCAGCGCATTGGGGCACTGAGCCACTAGAAATCCACAGTTTTTTCCAGAATGTTTAGGTCAGGTGAATGTGAGGGCCATGGCAAAACCTTTAACTTGCACCTCTTGAGTTAGTCCATTAGTCACAACAGAAATGACCTCAGCACCATTGTGTAAAGCTTGTCCAACCTTGCAACAGTGTCTCCAAAAGAACGCACCGTGGGTAGATCAGGTCATGCTGTATCACTGCTGTCACGAACACTGACGAGGAAGTTCTCCACATTCAGGGTCACCTACCTAATAATAGATACCAGCTATGGGTGATGGGTATATGATATTTCCTGCCTAGTTCTCAATGTGCAACACAATAGAGTGTTTGAGGTTTGGTATTTCCATCAGGTCTGACTCCCTGCCAACTTTCTCCATCTCATAAACACCATTCATTCCATATAGGCGGTTATATGGAGGGCATAGAGAGAGTAACTCAAGCAGCCAAAGCAGAACAAATGGCCTCATCAGCAGCTGCAGTAATATGCACTCGTCCTTTCATGGCAGTGGAATGAAAATCAAGAGACTTGGATTACGGTGCTAAAACATGCAACAGGAAATTCCGACTCCATATCATGGACGTGGTCGGACACTGAGCCATAATCCATAGGACGTTTTTTAGTACGCATCTGCTGCACACAAACCGATAAGTCGGGATAACGTGGCTCAGGGTGACTTAGAGCCACGAGAGGCTTCTGGTTCTTGACAGGAAGGTTGATAAAGACTGTTATCTGCCAGTGTGTGTGTGTGTGTGCGCCCATGCATTCATGGGCCTAGTTTTGTGTGTTAACACTGCATTGTGTTCACTGTCACAGGGCCTTTCACTTACATACCCCCTCTGATTTCGACAGTCACGTGTCATAACACCACAATAGACATCAACTACTTAACACTGAGTTTCAGAGTTAAGGACGAGTTCTCGGTAGTGAAACATGGCTGCTGAAAAAACGCCAGAAAAAAGGCAATCGTGCTGTGGGAGCGTCAGGGAAATGTGCTGAAGAGAGCTGCATATTCCCCTGCTTACCGGTCCCAGTGGCTCCGCTGCTCTCAAGCCTCTCTCTCCATGGGTCCGGCTTAGGTGCTTTCCTGTTGGAGGATTGCAGTACGGCACTTGACTAAACATATAACCCATCCTCTTGCAGTGTTCCAGCAAACAGAACGCTCTGGAGTGAATTGCGATTTGCATAGTAAGAGAGAGCCCACCTGTGGCATTGCTTGTAAGGTAGCTCTCTGTGGCAGCCAGCTTCTGGAGACATGCTGGCAGCGTAGACCTGCAAAGGTGAAGCGTTTTTCCTGAAGCACTTCTGAACCATCTTTGCATTCAATACAGTAAAGATTTGCGTTTATTCAATTATATTGTTATTCTATGTATATTCCTTATTCCATGCCTTATTATTATTCATTTTCTGCTGGATTTCTGCTGGCTAACTGATTGTCTGATTGTGTGATTCGGGCTTGTACGTCAACATTTTGATTGGGCGTACGTTTTTTTAACAGAATGGGATTTTTTTATACACAGTGTGTATGGGGTGTGAATGCCTGTATGCCGTTCAGATGTTACGATGATATAAATACACTAGTAATGCCCAATCAACCAGATGAGGTACCACAGCAACCTCTTGGCAACACCCTAGCAACCACCTGTGTCTTAAGCCCCTTGTCATGTGGTTGGTTGTGTGTCACTAATCTGTTTGTAGTGTATTTGCTGAAAATCAGTTGCTGCCATTTGAACAGCCTTAGCAACCACATTGTATAACCCAGCAACCACCAAGGAACACCATAAAACACCATAGAAATAACATTGCGTCCACTTAGCAAGCATCTGAGGCAACCCTTTGAAATGCCATAGATAAAAACCACCAGGGCACTTTATCAAGCCCCTAAAAAAATACCCTAGCAACCACGTATGTCTCAAGCCCCTTGCCATGTGGTTGGTTGTGTGTTACTAGTCTGTTTGTAGTGTATTTGCTGAACATCAGTTGCTGCCATTTGAACAGCCTTAGCAACCACCTTGTATAACCCAGCAACCACCAAGGAACACCATAGAACACCATAGAAATAACATTGCGTCCACTTAGCAAGCATCTAAGACAACCCTTTGAAATGCCATAGATAAAAACCACCAGGGCACTTTATCAAGCCCCTGAAAATACCTTAGCAACCACCTAGCAAAACAGTTTCACCCTAGTGACCAGGTCAGAAGAGCCTAGCAGATGTCTGGAAGTGGAAACCACTTAAGCCGCACAACCTTTCCAGTTTTCCAGTGTTAATTGTGACTAGGTCTACCTTTAGAAACCATATGACCCGCAGTCACATACTGTTCCTTTCCACCTCTGCCGAGTATGCAGCAGCCCTTTCCGAAATCAGCAGCCTTCTCATAACCTGCAGAAGGCATGGCAACAACTAGCGCCATTTAGATTCGGAATGCCTCACTAAACAAGTACCTTTTTAGCCCTGCATGAAATAAGTGTGGTTTTGTGGTCCGTGACATTTTGCCTAATAAAAGCCACAAGATTATGTAGAGCAGCGCAATAAAAAGCACCAGAAGGCCCAGGTGGGGGCGCGCGGGGGGGTCTAATCTTAATCAGACGTATAAAAAAACTGTGTTTAAGGTTACAACGCTTGTGTTGACCTATTTGTAGAGCTGACCGGGCCTGTGGTCAGTCCTATCTCTCTCTATCTCTCCCTGTAGGTGGGGCACAGAGCAGGAGGATGGTTGGGTATTAATAGCAGGAGAGCTACAGTAACAGATATTTCCTGAGCCCCGCACAGTTTCTGATGAGCTACATGCTTCGCTATCGGCTTTCTTTCTTTCTGAAACACACCCCCGTAATGCCTTGCTGTACTATGTACTGATTCATGCACAATGGGACACTTCATCAAATCACATCACAGTGCGTAGGGAGTGATGGAAATGAGCGATGAAGAGCGGGGGTGATTTGTGATTTAATTTGTTTTTGTGTTGGAACTGTGGATAGTGGTGAATAGCGGAGTATAAAGCCACTGTTAGTTAATTCCAGCTATTTATCCACACCAATTCATTAGTTCTAGCCCATGATTCTGGATCCTGTTCCTCATATTCAAAGATGCATTACTTTCTTATGTTCTATGATACATGCAAACGAGAGGAGTCCTATGAAAGCTGTAGCCCTTTACTTTCTAATCACGTTCCCAGCTGGCCACCAAAACGGATAGACGTTGTTATCTGGTTGAATGTAGGTCGTGACATTGGGTGACAGAAATTCAATGTTCTGAGCAACGTATAATGCCAACGGCGATTTGGCGTAGAGTAGCGTCCAAAGCTGATATTTTGTTGGTTGTAAGTAGTGAGGTTAAGTAACCAAATATTACCAAACATTATCCAAACATCACATGCCAACGTCAGATTGACATGACCAATATTTAGTTGTGAGATATGGAGACTAAAACCCAACATCTGCTAAAATTCATAATGCTAACGTCCACGCAAAGTGGCCTTCTTACCTGGTTAGACGTTGATAAGTTATGGTGTTAAGTAACGAAATTTCAACGTCTGTCTAACCTTGTTACTTGATGTCAACCCAGTGTTGGTGTTTGACGCATATGCAACTTTGATTTCCAACCAAGATAAGTCGTCTGTACGACGTTGGCTAAACCAATTTTAATTTTCAAGCAAAATACAACATCCTAAATTCTTAACGTCTTTCTGACATCCAACTGACGTCCAACTGATGTCCAACTGAAGTCTTTTATGCCACTGGCAACATCAAACCATTTGCATGGTCCTGCCCATTTCTCTACTTCAGCCAATACCTGTTTTTATATTGATAACTGATCAAACACGCTGTCAAAAGATACTGCGATATGGTTTAGGCCTAGTCATTGTCTAAACTGCAGGTTTTGGGGTCTTAATTAAGGCCTATTGACACCAACAAGTAGATGTGATTTTTGATGTAGTGAAACCTTCACACCAAGTCCGACAGGTCAGGTTTTTTGCCCTCTGTGCTCTGCAAACAGGGCTTTCGTAAATGTCCACTTCCTTTTTTTTTGCTCGCTGTCCACTTTTGCCCTGTTCAATTTCCCTCCTCCACTCGGGTGCTCATTAGCGAAGGAAGCTATAGTTTTCGGTTCTTTGTGGACGTGAACAGACTAGGATGTACCTAGACAAACCTAAAAAGATAAACTGCCACCTAAAGTTTCTGTAAAGTTCTCTCAGTCACTCCCCAACCTTTTAGCTCTGCTCTACTGTATATTTTCTTTAACCTCTGCATTTTGATTGTCAGCATGTTGCTGCTCCTCAGATAAGCTTTTCTGTTTTGCTACGAACAAGATGAGCTGTTCTGACGCCGTCCTGATGCTCATTGGTTTGGTCTGCAGTCCTTTTATTGAGACAGCTAAGCTAAGAGGCATTGCTAGGCAGTCTCAATAAAATGATTGGTGGGATAAATCTGTGAGACCTCGGTATTGGACAGCACTTTTGGTCAGTTGCTACATTGGTCAGGCCTTAATAGGCAGTCAAAGATGATATACAGTATATGTGTTGTAATTAAGGCACCCCCTCTGCTTTCCTCCCCTGTCCTTGTAATTGGCCTAAAAAGAACAATATACAGGTGACCCCCCTCATTACTGCGTCCCCACACACTGCAGCACCACTTTCACTGCTGGTGGAGGTTTCTGACCTCCAGGCAGAGGCTTGGCCAGTGGGAAAACATCAATGGAAAGGCAGAGAAAGAAAGAGGGAGAGATTGTCCACTACTCTGCCGCTGTTTGTGGTTTCCCATTTCCTTCAGGTCAGGTTTGTGGTGTGTGTCTTTCTCCTTCGGTTGTGTGTTGTGTTGTTTTTTTTCGTTCTGCTCTCTTTCTCTATGAACTCTGCATCTCTGGCTGGTCCCGCTGGACTCCCTCTCTGCTTGGTTTGTTCTGCCGCTCTTTTGTTGTCTGCTTTTGGTGCTCCTTGATGGGTGATAGATCATGCTTGTTCCTTTTATAAGTGCCTGCATCCTGCTTAGTTCTCACCGAGTGGGCGGTAAGAGCTTAAAACCTACAGAAGAACCTACTGGTTCGGCTAGTCTCAAAAAATATAAACATTTTGTCTGGCTACCCTTTAGAATACGATGCATTAGATTTGCCTCCCAAGAGAGAAGCAGCTTAGGTACTGAGGTTCTCATTTGTCTGTACTGATACTAATTTAAAGGGCAGATATCATATATCAGAAATCCTTTTTATCACAATGTTTCCTTTTGATTTGCTGATTAAACGCTCAAATAATAATAATAATAATAATAATAATAATAATAATAATGAGGATGCACTACATCAGCAAAAACCAAGCAGAAAGGTCAACCCAAAAAACACAACACACATAGACACACATACACACAGTTTTCAGCAGACTGTAAGCGAAATCTTCTCAGACCAAGATGTGAAGTCACTTTGCTGGCCCATATGAAGTCTGAGCAGCCAATCAGAACAGAGATCACTTACTTACAGCTGTCTTAAAGTCACAGAAGCAAAAAAAGCTATATTATACAGCAACCACTGACTGTAATATAGAAAATACAGTCTCTGTCACTGCAACTCCAGGCTGAACTGAACAGGATAGCAGCAGTGGGGTCGAACACACAGGCTACAACCCGGAGCTAACCACCATGCGTCCCATTCTCCCTCCTCTGTACACTACTCTAGTGTGCATGCGGCCAACCAAAGGCACTTAAAGTGACCGTTATAAGCTCCAAGCGTTTTGTGATTTGTATTTGTTTGACAGTGGTGTAAAAGTGAATTACACTCCCCAACTGTAGGGGGAGCCCACAAGCAACAATGACCTGTTCTCACATATGGGTGGGATATGGAAAGATTGTAAGTGGTCATGTAAAAACTCCTTTTAGGGGGTTCGGATGGTGGGGCAGGGGGGTGATGCTTAAGTACCCTTTTAAGAAAAATGTCCTCGTCATTGCTTTTGTGTATAAGACATAATTTTACGCTCATGACTTCATCTCCTGCGTTAATGTTTCCAAGAGTCGATTTGGCCGAACTTCATTTGGACCATTCATACAAACACTGGAAAGCTTCTTAGGCAGTTGAAAAATAATCCTCAAACAAAGACACGCCTATATTGCAGTTCTTTCTTTTCCACTGTCTCATAAACAGGTGTTTGGACTATGGGGAGATGTGAGATGAAATACAGTATAACTGTGGCCTATCTGAGCAGCTTCCAAGCAGACAGCAGAAGACAGAAGGCTTCCTCTCTCCTTCTAGCTGTATAGATCCTGGGCCATTGTGTGGCATTTTGAGTGAATCTGTAGGAGCTCCGCGTTGCCCTGAGGGACATCCGTGTTTACCACACCAATTCTCTCAGATCTATTACGCTCATGCCCTCCTCCTCCTTCTCCTCCCCCATGTGTTTACTTCTCCTCCATGGGAGTTTTGGCCGAAGCTTCTCAACCGCCATATGATGAAGCGTCTCGGGCCACTATTGGATTAGCTCCCAGTTATAATTTCCATTGTATGATTGTGTTTAGTTAATGGTACCATTACCCTCTCTGTGACTTCCTGTGGCTTTTTCTGAAGAGGCTTCCAAACATGGCGAAGAAAAACGATCAGATCATGAAAAGAAAACTCTGTGGAAGATCTGTGGCGGTGAAAAGCTTACTGCAGGCGATGACGGGATCCATCGCCATGTGCTGGTAGAAATGGACGTAAGGCTCCAGCTGTCAGACAGTGGTTAATAACCCCAGTCTAGTGCTTATACCTGCCAAAAGTGTCTCGGCCCGCGGCACAACTGCAACGTACAGGCAGTGACACACTTTCAGACTGTCTGAATGGCTTTTGCTGCCTATAGTTGGAGAGAGAGACTGGCAGACAGACGGATGCTCTGAAAGAATCAGCGAGAGTGAGTCACGTACGGCAGAAGGGGGGATTGGCGTCAAACTGATTTCCATTCTCACTGCTGTCCTTCACATCTTTCTATTTTTTGCATTCATTAAACTCCCCTCCTCACTCTCGTTCAGATCTGCCGGAATGCTCTTCCCAATCTTCATGCTGGAATTTGAGTTCAGTACATACACTACTATCACACTACTGCAAAAAGGCTGAAATCTGTGTTTTCAATAGAATAAATCAACTCGGCTGCAAAAGAAGTGTAAAGTAGTGCTCAGGAATGACTAGTTAATGAGAGAGGTCAACAGAGAATGACCAGACACACAGAAAGGCTACAGTGACTCAGATAACCACTCTGTGCCTCTCAGAATGAACAACAGCACCTCCAAACCCGAGGTGCATGGAACACAACAGCAGACGTCTACACTGACTTTCCCTTCTGTCAGCCAAGAACAGAAAGCTGAGGCTACAGGATACAGGAGACTGATGAAAGGTAGACTGGTCAGACGAATCTTAATTTCTGCTGTGGCTCACAGATGGTAGGGGCAAAATTTGATGCCAATAGCACCATGAATCCATGGGCCCTACCTGCCTTGTGTCAACATGCCAGGCTAGTAGAGGTGATGTAATGGTGTGGCACATTTTTATTTTTGGGCTTGTTAATGCCAATCATTGCTTGGGTGCCCCAGCCTATTTGGGCATTGTTGCTGACCATGTGCATCCTCATGACCAGATCTGAATCCAGTAGAGCTAGAACTGTGGGCTGGTTTGAGAGCAAAAGAAGGCCCAACCCAATAATAAAGTGTTCCTAATAAAGTGTCCGATCAGTAATCGGTATATGCAGGTAAATAAGAACAACTAAAACTGAAAAACTAGCTGATGGATCCTAATCATTTGATGGCGGGTTCAAAAGAGCTTTGGGTGGAAGAGTGTAATCACATTAATTAGCAGCATTAAGCTAAAGCGTAGCTTCTAAACATGTGAGTACTGTCAGCCCATCTCTCATGTCACATTGACATATGTGCTGGTAAGGCAGATTTGGGCTAATTGGTTTTTGCACCTTCTGGAGCTGGAGGAGCTACAGCCTTACAAGCCATCCGCAGAGAGCACAAAGAGACTGTGCGGCATTGATCCTTCTTTCTGAAGCTTCCCACACCATTGGCTTTTCCCAGGAATAGACCCAGTTATGGAGACAACACACACCCATACACTTACCATACGGTGTAAATACAGTGCTGTGAAAAAGTTTTGCATATTTGTCACGTTTAATGTTTCAGATCAGCTATTTTTGATAGAAGATATTGACATAACGAGTAACCACACAGTACAGCTTCGAAAGGATCATTCCATAAATTCAATTCAGTTGGCAATTTGCTTCAGTTTCACTATAGCCACACAAAGGCATGATTACTGCCAGACCTGTTGAATCTAAACTGTTAGAGGGTCTCAGAAAGCAGCACATGTTGGCACTCATGTTCTAAAGACATTCCAACACTGATGTGAATTAAGGATATTGAAATCTGCCAGTGTAGAAGGTCACTAAGCCATTACTAAGACACTGAGACTCCAGCAAACCACAGTGAGAGCCGTTATCCACAAATGAAGAAAACATCATCAGGTGAAACAGTGAAAAACCTTTCCCAGGAGTGGCTGGCCTACCAGGATTTCACCAAGAGTGCATCAGCAGGACTCCAGGAGGCACCAAAGAACCCAGACGAACATCTCAGTTCCTCAACAAAGATGTAGAAGAGTCCTTGGATGTATTTTCTCCTGAAATCAAGGGTATTAAAGTTTATCCTGCTTTTTGCATGGCTCCGGATTTGAACCTGCAAGGCCCTGGGAAGGTTTTCTACCAGATTTTGGAGGAGCATTGCTGTGAGGATTTGATTGCATTAAGCGACAAGAGCATTAGTGTGGACAGAATGTTGGATGATCACCACCTCACCTCATCCCAAAGTCCCCAGCTCATCCCAAAAGCACTGGATGGAGCACCAACCATCATTCCCCATTCCAGAGAACACAGCTTTAAACCCCTGGTGCCAGTACTGGTGCCAGTATCTTCATGACAAGACAAGCAATGTGTGTGCATTTGCACATCCGTCTCAGCAAGCTGAACGCATTTATTCCATTGTAGGGTGTCCACAAATATTTGGACACACAGTGTATATAGAAATCTTTTTTTCACATTTGTGTGTGATTATGCAGTGGTGAACTGTGTGCCACATGGTAGAGCATGAAGGAATCCAGGCTTGAAATATGCAGTCACACTGAATTCAGATCAGTTTATGGACGGAGCTCCCTGAAAGTGACTTTGAAACGTGTGTAAGGGTGTGAGGGTTTGTATTTTTGTGAGCGAATCGAGACTCGCGACTCATATCTTCTTCTGTGGGAGAGCCTTTTAAAGCTTTTATTACCTTATAAAGAACCTGCAATCGAATGGCACTGGATTTGCGGTGTAGATCAAGTGCTAAAGTGAGCAGCCTATTTGCAGTAGCAGCATTAATTGCCGATCTTCGCTGGTTGCTTTAGGTTGTAAAAGCAAGTAAAAGTGTGTTGCACATAATCAGCTTATTCCTGAGCACCAGTGGCATATTTACAGTGGGGGTCTTCAAAGCGAGCTATTTTCGAGCATGTCGTTCAGGTCTGCTATTAGAAAGTCAGCAGTCAGCTCACACTTCTCTCACGTTCTGGAATTAGCAGCACACTATGGCCGCTGAATATTTCAGCAGGACATGCGGACAGGGAGAGAGCGCCGTCCATGTAACTCTGCCCACAGCTGGGGATGCGAACGCGCTTGTGCGTGTCAGTGTCACTCATGCAGAACTCAGCAGCAGACTCCAGAGGCTGCCTGGGAGCGGCGGCTCTTTGCTCATGGATTAGCTATGCATGCTGGACATGTGCTCACACACATGCATTCTTATACAGACCTGCAGAGGTATGCAGAGTTAGCAAGCATGCGCTTTAAGCAGGACGCTGAGATGAACAGCACTTAAAGGCATGTGTGTAGTTAATGTTGATTCATTAGCTGTATAATGAATATCCACAGCAAACACTGGGGTTTCTCCCAGTTGACTAATGCAGCTCACGGCTCTTCAAAGGCTTATTTTCAAAGTGTGATTTCCCAGCACAGTTGGAGGATGAGAGTTCGGTACATGGAATGAATGGATATACCATGAACCTTAAACACTGCTGTTCTGCCTTTAAAAGGAAATCCGTCAGAATCAAAACAGAGCTGGAAAACGGCCAATTCCAAAACCATAAAACTGTTACGCAACAGTCTAGACTGGTTCTGTTTACAACACCTAAATTGACATACACCCAGCCCACTAGAGAGAAAGCCCAAGTTGGCAAAACAGTAAAACGTGACGGCGACTTCAGGAGAATATGTTGTTGTTGATACTGGAGAGCAGCTCATCACCACCAGACTCTACTAGTTATGGGAATAAGCGATGATATGTGAACCAGGCCTTGTGACCATGACCTTTCCTGTACCAGTGTCCGCAAAAGAGGAACTGAAACTCGGCATACGATGACGCAAACGCCTGGGGAGCAAACATGGTGAACTCCATAGCAGTCAAAGTTAACACTAGGTGCCGCTAGTGTTTACCATCTTGTCTCTCCATCTTCCACTCCCTCAAAAATAAGCTGGACTACTTGAGCTGAACCAAACTGGAACTAAACACACATCAGAAGGGGCAGCCCAGGCTAGTTTTTTACTGGCAAGATCCTGGTTAGCTTTTAGCCTTGCCCCCCTTAAACCCAGTTAACTATATATATGAATATACACTTTGTAACACTTTGTGTAAGGACAGCAAATGGCTACACTCACACCTACATACACTACATGGACTGGGGGGACACAATCATTGAATTCGGGTGTTTCATTCAGTCCCATTGCCCTAGCCAAGCACCTAGCCATGCAGTCTGCCTTTCCACTCATTAGTGAAAGAATGGGTGTGGGTTCTGAAAAGCTCACTGAACTCCAGCCTGGTACAACAACAACAAGCCAGTCAGAGGTCAGAGGTCTAGCAGGTTAACCACAGATGGTTGAATGCTTTTGGGCCTGTTCTCAGTTCCTCAATCGCTGCATTTCACGGCCTTTCCCATTCCCAAAATTAAACCCACTTCTGCAGTGCATCAGTCCGGACTCCAGCACCGCATCAGGGATAGAGGGATGGGGAATGAGGGAAAGAATGAAAGTGAGCGAGAGAGGAAGCATGACATCTTTCCGCAGAAAATGGATTGGACAGCTGCAGCTTATGGCACATTTAATTTAGTTTAGGCACATCCAAGGCATCGTCCCTCTGTAGTGCATTTTCCAACTATTAGAAGAGGAAGATAAGCTTTTGGGAAGTGTCTGTTGTTTCTTATCAGTAAAGCTCCTTATGTTCCTCCTTTTATGTCATGTTCTGTGAGTTGTGTATGAGTGAGTGAGTGAGAGGGAGAGAGAGAGAAAGAGAGAGAGAGACAGTCAGAGCGAGCTCTGGTTTATTATGCCTTTCCTGGAGATCCTGTAGTTTTGTGGTTGGCAGAAGAAATAGATAAAAAGATCCTAAACCCTGTTCATGGCTGTTACGCAATCCCCGATAGGTACATTACATCTTTTATTCATGACTTTAACGCACTGCTCCCAGCACAGCGTCTACATGCAAGCCAAAACACTTTCAGGTTGGTGTTAATTAACATCTGTAGCATTGTCAGTGCTGCAGGATTCAGAGATTCGCGCAGATTTCTGCAATCCTCCCAAGCCGGCCAGAGGGAGAACGTGAGAAGGACGAGAGTCTCGTCACTGAAGTCTGTAAAAATCATGGAATACCAAAACAAGTTGTTCACTTCTTGACGTTCATTTGCGGCACACTATTTAAAAAAACAAGAACTTTGAAGAACTTTTGGAGGTTCTTCAGTTTATACAGTTTATAGGAACCTTTTAAGGAACATTCAGGACAAGGTTCTTAAGGATGACAGACTTTGCAAAGAGCTGGAGTTTATTTCACAGAGATAATTTCAAGAAGTTCCTTAAAGTTGAAAATCCAAATATTGTATAAATTAAAGAGCCAGAAGGAACCTTATTTACAGAGATTCTTTAATGAACCAGACTTCAAAATGAGGAATCCCAAAGTTCTTCCAGGCCCCTAGTTGGATGCAAATATACAAGTATAAGGTCCTTGATGAACTTTTAGGGGTTCTTCAGTTTGAAACTTTTTAGGAACCTCTTAAGGTGCTTTGAGGAATCTTTAAATATCCCCTTTTCATTCCTCAAAGCACCTTAAGAGATTCCCCCACAGTTGTTTCCAAACAAATAGTTCCATGAAGAACTTCTAGGTTCCTCCAAGAATTCAAACATTCCCTCATTGTTGTCATAAATGTGCAAATGCACACACACACAGCTTGTCTACTTTCTGTAAAAGTACTGCCAATAGAATAGGACTCTATAATATATATATATATATAAACCTATTGGCAGCATTTAGGCACCAGGAGTGGTGCCTAAAGGGGTATAAGGCCTTCCAGTACTGAGCTGTGGAGCAGTGGAGCTGTTCTCTGGAGTGATGGGGTTGAGGAGTGGAGGAGTTAGGTAGTTGGGGATAATGATGTGGGGTGGTAATTATCCAACATCCTGACCACACTAACAGTTTTGTCGCTGAATGCAATCAAATCCTCACAGCAATGCTCTTACAAAATCGAACGTGATCCGATTACTACAAGCGCAGTTAATGACAGGTGTAAACAAACTCCAAGAGAGGTGGAACGTGGCGTAACTACTCGTGTAGACGAGGCTTCGTGCTGTTTTCAGATGCTCAGCTCAGATTGCTTTCAGGGGACCTGTTTTTCACTTGTCTGTCGCCGTATCATCTTAAATGATGAGGTGTTAAAAACAGTGGCTTGGGGTTGATATTCCCATTAGACGGCCACTTGAGGCCTTATTCCTTGTCCGACATCGTTTTCCAAACTCTGCTCTTGTTGAAAAGTGTTGGCAGGGTGCTGCGCTAATTTACTAGCCGTGCTTCTCGCAGACAGTGTTCCTGACAGCCATTCATCTTCCTTTAAAGAATATTAATTACTGCCTGCTACCGGAGGTTCACAACAGAGGTGAGGTAAACAGCTGTGGCAGTGGAGCTGCCCAGGTAGCTCGGCCTAACTGGATTTGGGCATATCCAGAGAGAATCAATTGTTTGTCTCTCCTGACCCAGCAGGGAGGGTTGTCAGGAACAGAGAAGGAGGGCGAGAGAGATGCACCAGGTAGGAAGCAGAGACAGAGACACACACAGAGAGAGAGAGAGAGAGAGAGCGATCAGTAGAAGTTAAAAGCACAATAACTACAGCATGGCCCCTCAGGTAGGCAGAATCAATTTGCAAAGGTTAAGTCGGTTACTTAAGGTTCTGCAGTGTAATCACATGAAGAGAGTGGGCAGTGTGAATAATGCTAAGGTCTTTGGGCCCAGAGTCAGCTTTGTGGCTTATAAGTGTGTGTGTGTGTGTGTGTGTGTGGTATATAGAAAATGCTGAGCTTATTAAACACACAGAGGACGAGTCTCCAGAACATGCATCAGACGCTAGATCTAGGGCTGTGCTCCGGTCACCAGTCTGGGCGGGCCCATCATTGGAATCATGGCACTGAGACATTGGACACTGTGACCTCAAAAGGCCTGTTCACTGTCAGTGGGAGGGAGCCAATAGAAGGCAAAAAAAGTAACACTACTCACTTTATTGATAGCCCAGATCTGCAGCTTGTGCACACACCCAACGTCTACCCACTTCATATCCACACACAGCTCCTGTCTCACACTGTACGTTCTTGAGCAACGAGTATATTCACATATACACAGTTAAAAACTGGATCATTCCTGACTGGCTAAATCAGCCACCTGAGCTGAATACCATTGCTCATTCCTTTCACATTCCTTTCATATATATTTATGTATTTATATAATGCCAGGTGAGGGCTAGAGGGGTATAAAGCCCCCCAGCATTGAGCTGTGGAACAGTGCAACTGTATTCTCTGGAATGATGGATAGTGCTCCATCCAGTGCTTTTGGGACGGGTTGGGGAGTTGTGGATGATAAGGTGGGGTGGTGATCATCCAACATTCTGAACTCACTAACCTCTCACTGTCACTGAATGCAATCAATCAAATCCTCACAGCAATGCTCCTCCAAAATGTAGTGGAAAGCCTTCTTCCGTGGACAGTAGAGAGCAACAAAATCAAACCAAAAAAGCAATATAAAAGCAGTCTTTTTAATACATTTTATTTTGGAAGAATAGATGAACAAGCAGGTGTCCCAATACTTTTGTCCGAATAGTGTATATTCATTTAGGCACATCTGCTTAAAATGTGATATTTTGTATAGTTAAGTGAGCAAAAGAAGACCTCATAGAGGTAAAGATGACCCACTTCTTTAACATTTCAGGCGAGATTCCTTTATTTGCAGCTCTTACATTTTCAACATAAGGCAAAAGGTCCTGACGCAAAGGTCCGAACAGCCTGTATGACCAGTACTAGTAACAACCACTGGCCATTATCAAAGCTAGTAAATGCTTTTTGTAGCATTTCTTGTTGAAAGTGAACTGTGAAATGTTTCCTGTGCCACTGGCTGCAGCACAAACTCAAAGCACGACCGAGCCGCCTATTGCGTAACAGTTGGAGAGGTGTTCTTTTCACAAAATTATACAGTCTTTCTTTTTTTTGCTTTTTTTAACTCTAAAATGTACAAAACTACAATAATTCTTGATGTAACAAATGCTTTGTCTTTAACTTCATACCTTTTGAAGGTCTGTTCATCTTCTACACAATTCTCAATTACAAAAATTTGGACCTGAGGCACCCGGACTACATGTATCACAGGCCGAATACAGAGTAATGTAATGCTGACATTCCGCCAGTTGTGAGAAAACTCCGCTGGAGAAACGACTGGAATAATTAAGTACATTGTAATGAGAAAGTAAGTGGCATGCTAATATCCGCAGGCATTGTTTGCTATATCCATGCACCCTGCTAATGTCAAGGTGTGCTTCTCAGTCCCCTGCCATCAAGCACTGGCAGGAACGCTTATTAGAAAGTGCGCTCCACTCATTTTATTGCAGCAGGGAAATTACACTGTCGGGAATCTGCCTCCCGCAAAAGCAGTAAGTAAATAAATAAATAAACAAGGTGGGATGGAACATGCCTCCGCCACCTATCTCTCCCTCTCTCCCTCTCTCTCTGTCTGTCTCTCACTGCTCAGGGTTTTAATTAAAATTACAGCATGGATCAGGGGACATGCGCATGGTAATGAAACAGAGTGTGGGATGAGAGAGTAGAGCGCCGGTACAGATGTGGTTAGGGGGATATCGCCCTTTTTGCCACTCCCCGTGCTTCCGTCTCTACGCCTTTAAACACTTTTCCTAAGGATAAGCCTTTTTCACTTTATTGGCACCTAAACTTCATTTAAAAGCTTATATTGATTACATTCAGTCACATAAAAAAAAAACATTAAGGCATCCCATTAAGTGTTCTCAGCATTGCTACCATGGCATTAACAGTGCACCGACTGTGGGCCTCGCCTAGCATCGCTACTGCGGCGTTAGCATTGCTACCCTGCTGCCTGTCGGCCTCCCCTGCATCACTACTGTGGTGTTTTCATTACTATTGCATCTATTGCTTCACATCTAAGCTAGTAAATATGTGGTCTACATCCTAAGGCTTTGAGAGCAAGGCTTCCTTGTCCAGGCCGGGTCACCTGAAATGGTCATCAGAAGGGAACTGTACTGTGTTAGCATCTTGTTTGTGATGCTAATGCACTCTCAAACCCTTGTCTTTAAAGCCTTGACCAAAATGTTTGGTTACGCTGTGGGGCAGTGGTGGCTCAGTGGTTAGAGCTCCAGACTATTGATGAGAGGGTTGTGGGTTCGATACCCGGGCTCAACAAGCTGGCGCTGTTGGGCCCTTCACCCTCTCTCTGCTTCCTGGGTGCTGGAGTTAGACCCCCACCACTCTGGGTGTGTGTGGTCATGTTTTTAAAGGGACGATCAGTCCCTTTTTGGGCAACAGTTTCAGTTGAGCCGGGACTAATAAACCATATTCAGCAGCTTATGAGTTCTACCAAAGAGTTTCATTTTATGATATTGAGCTTTAGGACTGTTTGATTTGAATTGACTGTTCTCTCATAGACAGAAATGTGTAATTTGGGATCACACTAATGGAAGATCATCTTCTGCTAGTTTACGTCCTCTCCCTGTCAACACTCCACAGTCCAGAAGCAGCGGCGCCTTCATGACCCTCCCTATGTCCACTGCTGCAGTCCTACCACAGAGGTAGTTTCCTTCCAGCGTAGTGAATGATACTAATTAAACATTTAAACTGCTTCCACGTTTTTATGACTTTGAGGCTTTATTTTAGCTAGTTTGCATTGCTTGCCTGCTACCGCAGCCCTGGAGTCAACATCCGTGAACTAATTAAAAGGCAGCATATTGCTGCAGTTCACTCCGTGAAACACTACTTCGTGTCATTTCCGAAGTCATGGCCTATAAGAGCCCGGATTAAATTGGCTATTCCTTTAGGGGTCGACGATTCCTTTCCGTCCCAGAAAACCATTAATATGTATTAATATAGTAACATGTTTGGTGAGGCGATGTCATTGGGGGGGTCGGCATATTTAATTATGCCTTTGTTCTGCATGTCTTCTCCCTGCCAGGGCTACATTCAGTCCCTCGCAGGCATCGCAGGGCTGTCGACATAGCGTCCTCTCAGTAGCGCTTCTTCGGAGGCCAGGCAGTTCACGTTCATGTGAAGTGTTGGTAAGATCCAAGAGGGAGTGGCAGCGAGGTCTGAAGCGAACGGAGGGATGAAGCGTGATGTCAGTCTGCAAATATAGCTCTGAAATCTGCCTGGCCACCTGGAAGTGATATGGCCGAGTCAGGAGCGTGTGTGCCAGGCCTGATGGATGAGGTTCGCAGGCCAGTCGATCACAAGCTCTCCCATTTCCCATAATAGATCTGCCAGAGGCCCCACTTTGCTCTTTTAGAGGCCCTCAAGCTCTGGGTCCAACCTTCAGGAAGAACTGCCTGAAATGAAGCTTTCCAGATCTGCTATCTCCATCCTCACAGCAGATTGCCATCCTAACGGTTGTGATTTTTACTATAAGATTCTTAATTGATTTAATTGATGCTTTTACACAAGAAACCTGTACATCTCTGCTGTTTCCAGCATCTGTCGTTTATGAGCAGTACAGCTGAAAGTGATGGAAGTACCAACATTACTGCTAGCTCTGTAGGTGACACTGATAGTAACAGAATGGGATATTAGAAGCAGCAGCTTCTCAAAAGCCTGGTAAAATGCTACAGATACACGTAGGCAGTCAAATACAGCCTTTTCACCACACCATACTGTGACATGCAAACGTTGAACAGGCCTCTACTGTCCAGGGAAGAAGCCTTTCTACTACTTTCTATTTAGCAAAGACAAGAGCGTTGGTGAGGTCAGGATGTTGGATGATGATCTCCACCCCATCTCATCTTCAACTCCTCAGCTCATCCCAGAAGTACTGGATGGAGCACCAACCATCATTCCAGAGAACACAGTTCTTCCACTGCTCCACAACTCAATGCTGGGGGGCTTTATACCCCGTTAGCCCATGCCTGGCATAAGGCAGCATGGTGCCAGTAGGTTCGTCTTCATGCTCCAGAGAGTCTTATTCTATTGGCAAGACCTCACCTGCACAGGGACTAGACAAGCTGTGTGTGCAAGTGTGTGCATCAGTTTCAGCAATGGGAGCAATGTAGCATAGCTGAATGCATGCATTGGAAGGGGTGTCCAGAAATATTTGGACATATAGTGTAGTTAAGTGAGTAGAAGATGCATAAATTCAAAATGTCCAGCTCGTACAGTGATAGAGCGAAAAGGAAAGGAGCATTGGGCATCTCAAGACCTCAGTTAGCTTGTTAGGGCTATGGCTTGTTCACAGTCATCATTAGGAAAGGCCACGTGATGCAAATTGCAAAGCTTTGTAAAGGCTCTGACTCAAAACCTCCTAAAGGAAAATGGTATTTTCTTTATTTAGAAAGAGAAATAAAACAGACTTCAGCCCTCAGGAGTGCCAGCTCCAATAGGTTAAACCCTCGTAGGAGAAAAGAGAGAAGATTAGCATGAGCACTTAACTGTCGGAAGTTCTGAAGACAAAAGAAAAGCCTGAGGTCTCTTTCTACTCTGTTTTATAGAGTTCTGAGAGCTATATAGAACGTACATGTTCTCACACTTTTCTGATGTGAATATTATCCAGAGACTGAGGTGAGAGCAGTCTGATCAAAAAGAGTTAGGCCACCTGTGGGACATTATTTTGCTCAAAATGAGAAAACCTAAGGGTTGTTTCTTAGGAGGTGAATTTTTGAAACAGGAGGAAATGACTTAACCCTCTACTGCACAGCGTTGCCCTCAGTAGATGTTTCTCAAAATGATTGCAGCCAGCTAGAATGCTCAAAAAAAAGTAAGGTCTCGAAATAAATCAATAAATAAAACGATTTTTATGATTTTGCATGACATTATCACCAACATGTGTGCAGTAGTGGGTTAAGGAAGAAAAGCCTACCTGACAAGCCACATTCCTCAATTCAAGTTAAGGTCTGGAAGTGCTGGGACGAGGGGGTGCACTGTTCTACTGTGCAGACATACGACCTTCATGGTGAAAGAAAACCTTTACTGCGTCCTTACTGCAAACTTCAGTGAAGTAAAGAGTAAAGAGTGTTTTTTCAAGCCATCGTTAATAATGTGGCCTTTCCTCCTGGTTGTGTTTGAACTCCAAACTTGGGACAAGTCAAACTTGGGCCAAAAGTTCTTGACTTATGCTCGAACGTTGTTAACTTATTGACTTATTAAGCCGGATTAAAAATTTCACATGAAAAAAAAAATAACAACATAGAACATCAGTACCAGGGCCATGTGATGCAGAGCACAATGAGCTTCAACAGCTGCAAAGTGCAAACAGTGGTACGTTTCATCTAATGTGGTAAATCAGTGAACTCTTGGTAGATTACCAGCCCCCATCCTGGGGGTCTTCCATCCTGCAGGGGGAAGAGGTTATCTCCAGACCCTAATCTAACACACTTTATCCTGGGAATGAAAGCCTTTAGAAGCATCTGCATGTTAGAGCCAGGGTGATAGATCTCCAGGAACACCATTGGCCACCCTTGATCGGCAGCCCCGCATCCAAAAGTAGAGCTATGAACTGAAAAGCTGTGAAAAGCTGTGAATTTTGGGAGGAGGAACATGCCGGAGTGAACTCTTAGTCCAGCCACAGCTACTGTCATGCACTCGTGATAGATAACCCGTATCGGAAGATGAGTGTAAAGCGCTTCTTCCCATCACCTAAAACAGGCAGAGATGCTACAAGTTGCTCTTGGAAACAGTTCTGCATGTAATTGGATCCCACAAGCATTTGTACTTGGATCAATGGCTCTGAAAGCGCCCATATTGCGCAGAGACAGAGGCCCGAACCAACACAAACAGAAATCGCTCTCTTCTCGCCGTGCCAGTAAAATGCTCTGCAGCGACTGTGCATATGGTTGATCACCCAGCTATGGAAATGCAGGACTCAAACTCATGCTGCAAGGATTTGCATAATTCCTTGCTTTTTCCTGTTGTAATCGCAGTGTCCTCTGCCCCTGGCACTTTCTTTTGTTGTTGTGCTAATGCTATCCAGTGTGTGTGTGTGTTTCTTCTCAAATCTGCGGGTGTTCATGGACACATTGGTCCTGTACAAAGCGACGGGATAAGGCTTTTCTACAAGACATCTTCCCAAAGAGGCAGATGGGCCTTGCTTAAAGAGATTAAGGAATTACCACTGATATTCAAAACACTCATGTCTACTACGTTTTTGCCTGGAGGTGTCCGTCGCATGGTGCTCCCTCTCTCTCACTCTCATCTTCTCCTGCTAAATTAAGTCAAACTTTTCACCACTTCAGGAAAGGGGAAAAAAAAACACACCAAAAAAACACCTTCTCTGTAATTATGCTGGAGTGCTATCTGGGGCCCTACAGAAGTACAATCAGGGTCTCCGGAGCATATTACGGTTTCACACCATTGGGCAAAAGGATTGTGATTAATAATGGTGCTCCAGCTGTACTGCAGTAAATGATGAAGATGTTCATTCCCTGAACTTGCGCTGTGTCTTTTAAACAAGAGGAGAGGAAGGGTTTCTAAATGGATTCGGAAGCAGTATTGGACTGAAACGCCACTCGATGATCTAGCAAGTGTAATCATGGCATGATTGGATTTGGGGGAATTTTAGCCATAGAGTACTGTCAATTGCAAAGTGCTCTGGGGCTTCCAGGTCCTGCTGGTTCCACAGTAATGCAATTGCGATGGTAACACGGCCTATTATTTTTGCGCTTTGTTCCACTTGGATTCTCTGTGGTTATTTAATATCATTTGTGCGGGCTGTGGTGAAATACAATCAAATGTTGGAGTTTATTCACATGTAGGACTACGATTGGAAGAGCTTTCGGATTGAATCTGTTTAATCTGCCCGAACTCTCCTAGTGAACTCGGAACAGTTCGCTTTGATTCGACTTGTATAACCAATATAAAAGGTGTGCTCGGTGTTCTTTGGTCTTATTGAGATGCTCTCGGTTTTTTTTTCAGTGAAGAAAAGGCCACGCTGTGCCAAGCTCTTATAGTTTGACCGTGCTGCTGCTTCTTAAAGCTTTTTTAAGGCTTTCATATTGAGGGTTTCATGTTTCTTGAAGCAGATTTTTTTTATTTCATGATTCAACAAAAGCTTCAGCCGTGATGGTGTTTTGTGTTTACATCGCCGTGGCAGAAATACCCAGCCCTCAACCCTGGAGCATTCGAATGTTAACGCTAGGCATGTTGGATCTCAAATCGCCAGGGTGGTTCATTACCAGGACCAGGATTGCAGCAACTACAGATCACTTGCTCAATTGCTGGCCGTCCCACAACCACAATAACTAACTTTAAGGAGGACGAGCATGTCTGGAGACCCTCCTCCTCCCAAACGAACAGTCTGGCGAAGATGAAGTTTGGTAACCCACCACCCCTGTGGACACCTCTTCTAATGAAATGCATTTAGCTACTATAAGTTCGACCCATTGCTGACACAGATGTGCAAATGCACATAGCTTGTCTGGTATCTGTAGAGAAGTTGTTTAATAGAATAGGACTCTCTGGAGAACATGAACCTGTTGGCACCATGCTGCCTAATGTCAGGCATGGGCTAGAGGGGTATAAAGAGCTGTGGAGCAGTGGTACCTAACTATGTGCTCTGGAATAATGGGTGGTGTGCCATTCAGTACTTTTCAGATGAGGCTGGGTGGTGATCATTCAACATCCTGACCTCGCTAATGCTCTTGTCATTAAATGCAATCAAATCCTTACAGCAATGCTCCTCCAGAATCTAGTAGAAAGCTTTCCTTGGACAGTAGAGACAGTTACTCCAACAAAAGCAGGATGCACTCTTTTTTAATAGCCTTGAATGAGCAGGTGTCCCAATACTTTTGTCCATATAGTGTATCTCTAAGGCCTAGCTCCACTTACCAGATGAGCCTTGTACCGCACAGCAGAAGCCACCAAGTGCCCAAAGTTCTGTCTCCTCCAATGTCATCATGAGCTGAAGGCATGGTCCTAACTCACATTTTGTAAATGCGTAAGTTTACACACCCTCTTCCCATGTGCCATGGTGGGTAAATTGAGAAGATTACCGGCAGGCACTTTTTCCACGTGAGTTCACTCGCTTCATAACAGCAACCTGTTACTTTCATCAGTTCCTGCACTTTCATTTAACTTTTCCAGGTGCTTTCCACAGGAGGGCGGACTGCCGCTAGGTCAGATGGTGCATTTGCTAGTCAGCATGCTGGCACAGAAAGCCAAGGCCCAGGCAGATGAAAGGAGTTGGACAGGCGTTGGATAGGCTGATCCTCTCCGGGCATGGGACACTGCCTCACCCTTTATGTAATTGGCACATTTATGCCAGCTTCTCACTTCAAAATTAGACGTGTCCTGCATGACTTGCTGGGTGGAGAAGATGACGTCGGAATGCTTGGCCCCTCAAAAGTCCCTCACTGCAACCCCCCCACCATGCATGTTCCCCCCCTGGGCCCAAGGTTAACCTCTGCAAAGAGGCGCGCTCAGGCCAGGGCTGCGGATGGACTGATGTTTATCTGTGGGGAGGAGCGAGAGGAAGGACAGATGAGTATGGCTGGCGGGCAGATGTTCGGAAATGAAATACATTTGGACTCGCCTTTCTCTCCGCAGCCCTCATCACCAAGGCAATGGTTTATTTGGGCTTTCCGAATAAAAGACAAAAGCAAGGAACTTATTCATTTGCTAATAAGAACCGGTTGTGTTTGTTTGACATGCCCCGTTTGAGACACAGCTTCTGCTCCGGCCTCGTTACTTCTGGGCCTCGGCATTAATGCATTGTTAAGAGCTGCCACTCTGTTGGGCGTTCATAGGCTTTGGCTTGCTGTGAAGTTATTGGGCCTCTAACCTGTGTGGGTGAAGGTAAGGTCAGGAGCATTGTGAGCTTATGAAAGGTGCGCTCTTTGAGAGTTCTCTTTTAAGCATCTTTTATTCATGCAATCTGTCGATGGGAGCTGAAGACATATAACCTTTCAGAGCTTGAAAGAGTGCTATCTACCAACACTCCACTCTGTATAAAAACTCATCTCTCCTCTGTCCTCAAGCCATGGTCCCAAAGCTTCCCGACAAACTGCACTGCCCTGGCTGTGTGGATGGTTGTGGGTGGATGATGTCTGCACAGCATGGCTGGGAGCTTTGCAGCATGAGGTGACGGCATTCATTCAGTGTGCCAGAGAAAGCATTCAGCTATGCTAAGGCCGCTAGCTGGACTAGGCGTTGTTCGGAGCCTAAGCATTCAGCTGCTATTATAACCTTTACTTTCCTTTTGACAGTACATCTTAAAGAGGCCATAATTCATAACTAATAATAATGTCATTCTTGTTAGGCTATTTTTGCCTAACTATTCTGCTCCTTTAAGATTGAAAAAGTGGTCCAGACTGGAACACTTCAGAATCTGTGGAGCTAAACTGCTGTAAGCTGATTGTACACACTATACATACCATATACTCACTATACATACCATATGCACACAATATACATAACCTATAACATAACCTAGACATACACTACATACCCTATACACACACTATACATACCCTATACACACATTATAAACAATATACATAACCTACACACACAATATACATACCCTATATGCACACTATACACACAATGTACATACGCCATATACACACTATACATACACAATACATACATTATACACCCTATACACACACTGTACATGCCCTATACACATACTATACACACTATAAAAACACTATACACCCTATACACAGACTGCACATACCCTATACACACACCATACATACACTATACACACCATACATACACTATAAATACCCTATACATACACTATACATACCCTATACACACACCATACATACACTATACACACCATACATACACTATATACACACACCATACATACACTATACACACCATACATACACTATAAATACCCTATACACACACTATACATACACTATACATACAATATACATACACTATACACACAATATACATATCCTATATACACACACTATACATACACTATACACACAATATACATACACTATATACACACAATATACATTCACTATATACACACAATATACATACACTATACACACAATATACATATCCTATATACACACAATATACATATCCTATATACACACACTATACATACAATATACACACAATATACATACACTATACACACAATATACATACACTATATACACACAATATACATGCACTATATACACAATATACATACACTATACACACACTATACACACCATACATACACTATACACATACTATACATAGAATACCAATTGTTTTTAGCATCTAAAATTTCTGAATATTAATTTATCTGAACTTTTTTGGAGCAGACCTTTTTCTAAATCATAAATTTCATCTGAATTCATCTAAGACAAGTTGTTTTCTTAAGACACTTTTATGAATCCAGCCATAGAAACATAAAGAAAGATTTCCAACATTTTGTGGAAGAGAGGCTGTTTTGAGGGCAATAGGACATCCTAGCCAGTAATACTACAGTGTTCCTAAATCTCTGCACGTAGGCAACAGAGCAGTAACGGTCATTTGAGTGCTTTAATTCTGACACCCTGACACGCACTGCCATTATAATCTACTGGCACACTGTCCACCCGATAGCCATATGGTGCATTTAGCTGCCACATGGATGTCTGTCAAATGTGATCTGTAACTTTTCTAGCGTGGCGAGAACATCCAGTCTAAACTGTGTTGAGTGCTCTAATCATCTCCCAGGCTGTTAAAAAAAGAAGCCTGCCTGAAATTCTGCTGCAGAGGCATAAAACAGATTACCCGCACCAGCCCAATACACCACATTCTCCTGCATGCAGTGGCAGCCGGGATTCAGAATTCATTAATGGAGACGTGTACGGAGGTGTGTTCCTTTCTTCACCAGGAAACACGTCTTTGTCTGCTTCTCTTTGACCACCCACTGCTAACCCAACACACACACACATACACACACACACACACACACTCTCTCTCTCTCTCTCTCTCACAGATTGAGGTCAGGATTGAACAGAAGCTCTGCCTGACAGTTAGGACGGATTGTTCCCTTAGCCCCGCAGATAGACGAGGCTAATCGCAAAGCCACAGGTAACAGCCCCAGATCCAGCGCACTTTAATCAGTGCAGATCAGCCGGTCACCTGCCCACTGCACCACCCAAGCCTTCTCTGCTCTCTCGTGAAGTTCCTTCGTTTTACCGGAGCTCTATTTGGCCCGCTATTCTTATTCCTCTATATATTATTTATTTATTTCCCCCTGGCCAACCCATTTATGGTCCTACCACTAATGAGGACGTGTGAAAGCAGAAGTTAATGAAAATGTTCGGTAGATCCATTTAGCATGAACCTCATCGATCAAAGAGTTCTCCCGGGAATGAAAAATGGAGAGTGAAAATAATATAAAAAAATAATAGATACAAATTAAGCACAGTACAGGAGAGTAGCTACGCTCTGGCCACTTTCAGTGCATTTGCCTGAAAGCAGAAAGCTGTGCGAAATGACTCCTTCGCACCAACAGTAACTGTTCAGGAGCTCGCAGCATACATGTCTACATGTCCCACATCCAGCTCTGACGTGCAGACGGCTCGTCACGGATTTTCACGTTTGTGATTATTCACCCACCGAGTGTAATTGCATGCCGTGTGATAGCGCTGGACAGAATGGTGAGAATACCAGCCGGGAAAAGAGGGGGTCATTTTTTGAACTGAGCAAAATCTTAATTATGAGCAGCGTCTTCATTTTGAATAATATAATTAGCATTCCTAATTTAGTCTCCAATGGACGTTTTAATAGCAACATTTACATTCGAGATTCAAATTGCGTACTCTAGGACAGGATAATTGACTGCCCAGATTTCATGAATAACCCAAAATTTTTAATGTGCCAAGAGAAATAGTGCCTGCAATTATGAGTGCTGACTCACTCAGGACGGAGGAATATTGGTTGAAAAGCAAGGCTCACTGAAAGATCTCATTCATATTAAAGGAATTACAGGAAAAACACCACCGTTCTTTCAATAGATACTCCCTCAGCTGATGTTTGATGATGATCCGGTGCTGGAGAGCGCTGCCAAACATGTCAGTTCTGGATCCTTCAAAAAATAAAGAAATAAAAAGATACTACAAAGGTTTCTTTGAGCGATACCACTGAAGAACCTCCTTCGGTTCCATGAAGAACCACGTTGTTAGAGATGTGTGAACTTTTATAGAATATCAAAAGAAGTCTTATAACCCTTTACACATTTATACCTTTATGGAATCCTAAAGAGTTTTTAAATGGCATCGAAAGGCTATAATTTACACAATACGTCCAAATGTTTGTGGACACCCCGTCTAATCAATGCATTCAGCTACTTTAACCCCCTTAACATAGCAAGGCGTATTATACACTAAGATGTATTACTCAGTAACTACTGGAACTATTCTTATGTAATAGAGGTTGGTAATAACACTCTCAGCCTGCCAGCGATTGAGATTAAGCTGCACCTATTGCTGACACAGATGTGCAAATGCACACACACACACATCCTATTTCGTCCCTATAAAGAGAAGTATCGCCTGTAGAATAGGAATAATAATAAACTAATACCAGTTGTGGGCTAGAGGGGTATAAAGCTCCACAGCTCAATACTCAATGGGTAGTCCCTGCAGAGAAGTACAGCCAATAAAATAAGACTCTCCAGTGCAGATAAACATGAACCTATTGACCTATTGGCACCATGCCTAATGCCAGGTGTGGGCTAGAGGGGTATAAAGGCCCCCAGCATTGAGCTGTGGAACTGGGTTCTCTGCAATGATAGTTGGTGCTCCATCCAGTACTTTTGGGATGAGTTGAGGAGTTTGGGGTGAGGTTGGGTGGTGATCATCCAACATCATGACTTCGCTAATCCTTACAACAATGCTCCAAAAGCATCTAGTAGAAAGGATAAACTTTCTAAAATAGCCTTGATAGAGCTACTGTGACTGTGATTCTTGGTAATGGTGGTCAGTCAGAAAAACTTTGTATACATTTGTAGTGACCATTATCTCTAAGTGGACAAGTGGACCAAACCATGCCACAGCATAACAGAGCTATTAGACCTCTACACTGCAAAGGCTCAAAATTCAGGCATGTACAAGTTCTTCTAGTGAGTGCCACACATGCACTCGCCCACTTGTGGATTTAATGCATTTCTTGAAATCTGGCATTTTGGCTGTTCCTCCTATGCAAAGCAATGTAGGAGAATTTAGAGCCCAAGGTCTCTTATTGGTGTAGCATGGTGTGCTTGCTCAGCCAAGGAACTGAACTCAAGATTGACAAACAGACAGCAGTTTTATTGCAAACTACGTTACACCAACCACCTGAGAATCAGCTGCTTCTCATCTTTCCTTTACATATTGCACCATTGCTTGAGCTTCAGAGTCATTAAATGTGTGCTTTCCAAAAATTTCCAATACCCTGCCATTCATGCTTCAATAATGAACTTTCTCAAGTCACTGGGACCTTTTCTCTTTCCATACCATAGGTCAGTTTGGCCTGCTTAGCATGTTTATGCATGCATCAAAGCATGGTAGGAATTAATAAGAACCTGACGCCCATTCATCATCATTAAATTGTCATGACTATTATTGCTTTCATTTTACCTCATTTGACCCTCTTTCTCAAACACCCCTGGTGTTTGCTGATGAGCTTCTACCTCCCTCATCTTGCCAGCGCTATAGCTCCAGAATTATCTAGTAATGGGACATCATTGCCCTTTTGAGGCAGCCTGGCCTCCACTCTCCTGCAGACACATGGGTTTAACTTTGGTGATGAGAACAGTTGCCCTGTGCTGGCGCTGTATTGTTTAGAGAGCAACCCCATACAGTGTGCCCCTGCACCCCTGCCCCCCTCTTCCACGGAGGCTGAGCCAGGCTCTAAATATACCCACCATCAGCTGAGAGCCTGGCTGGACTTCAGATGACCTTACTGTGTGATGTAGGCTAGAGAGGCCCGCTTCGCTTTACAAGCTGTGCTAGGGGCCTCCCAGCCAGGCCTGCGAAATAGCTGCAGCCCCTGACTGTGCTGACATGAGTCCGTTCACAGCCCCTCACCTGATAGGCTCTCTTACACCTACACACATGTGCGTGCACACACACACGCTCTTCACATGCATGCGAGGCTGCTCGTGTGCAAAACGTGCACACAGTCTGAGGAATTCAGAACACACTGCCCCATCAACACGCTCTCGCTGATAGTGACTATTAGAAAGGCATGCACTCACCAGTGGGAAAGAGTCTGATGGTGGCTGAGCTCATATCAACTAGTAGACCTCTTGAAAACCTTGCGTTCTAGACAAAAGCCAGGTTCTCTTGGATCTCCCTGAACACCTTGGTATGACTCTTTTTGATGGTAGATGCTGTACATTGACAATCAAGGCAAGCCTGTGGGCCCTGTGATGACATTTTAGGCCTGTTGGAGGCTTCTTTATGCATATTAAGGTCTCCCCTTGGGCTGCTAGGACGGACAGATCTGGCCATGTAGGTTCTCCACTTGTAAAAGACATAGTGGACAGTGGAACGGCTGATTTCTAATAGTTCTGAAGTCTTTTCAAACCCCTTCCCAGACTCATCTGCAAATAAGACAAGCAATGGTCAAAAGCCGATCCGCACCAAGAGCCCTTTGAGCATCAAGTACGACTCAGCTTGACCCGCCATCCCTCAAAATCCACGGAAGACAAGCGTCCAGGCTCTTTTTTGTCCTGGCACTGAAGTGGTGGAACGAACTTCCCCTGGGTGTCCGAACAGCAGAGTCGCTCGCTGTCTTCAAATGCAGACTGAGAACCCACCTCTTCAGAGAGTACTTGGGCAAATAGTAGAGTACTATGGTCTCCATATTGACTTGTGTTTAGTAGAGTCTAAGATTACAGGTATCTTTGCATTTTTAGTCTATTCAAACTAGCTCAAATCAAATCAAATCAATTTTTATTTGTCACATACATAGTAATACACAGTATAACTTGCAGTGAAATGCTTTTTTGACAGTCTGCCCACATCAAAGCTATACAATAAAGATCTAAATTTAAACTTAACTAAACCTTAACTTAATGAAGTAAAGTGCAAAAGTGCAAAGGAAAAATAAAATAAAAATAAAAATAGAATAAGTTACATTTAAGTTAAATTTAAGTTAAAAAATAAAATATAAAAATATGAAAATATAGAAATATAGAATTATAAGCAAAAAAAATAAAAATATATATACAGATATATATAAATAGTGCGTGTCAGTGTGTGAGTGTGTATATATATATATATGTATGTATGTATACATATGTACATATTTATCTGTATGTGAGTATGTGTGTGAGTTAAAAAGAAATATTTGCGTTATTGTCCGTAGTGAGTTTTCCGCGAGCCATGGTTGTGTATTGTAGTGAGTGAGGGTCCAGTTTGTGTATGTAGATACTTTGATTTAGTGTCCTAAGTCCCTGTCCCCATTCAGGGCACGGATGGCTTGTGGAAAGAAGCTCCTCCTCATTCTCTCTGTGTTAGCCTTCAGGGTTCTTAAGCGTTTCCCCGAGGGCAACAGAGAAAACTGTCCATTGTTGTAGCTGAGGTTATTCTTGGGTAAATAGCAAAGCACCTCTAGAATTCGCTCTGGAGAAGAGCATCTGCTAAATGCTTTAAATGTAAATTCTCAGCCAGAATCCTCTCTAACCATGTTCTGATCATTTGCCGCTGATGTGCAGCACCTGGTTCTAATTTTAGGCATTTAAGTAGTAATAAATGTGGGGTTTTGTCAAACTTTTTTCTTAAATAAAGATCAGATGTCCAAATATATGGTAAAAAATGCTAAAAATTGTAGCGTCAGCCGAGTTGCCGGTGTGAACAGCCATCACTCTGAGAATTAAAATATACCCTGAAGTTTTGTCAGAGAGGGGTTTTCAGTGACCGATCCTTCTTTTAAGACGGCATGTCCTTTCCTTCCAGAAAAACAGACCCTGCAGCTGTGTCAAATCTAATTGGCCTTAGTCATGAGTCGTGACACGTCATTAGTTTGCCGCCTCATGCTCCTGCACTGTGGAGAGGACGCCGTAAATGGCAGCACTGGCCAGCTATAAAAACAAGCAGGAATCTGCATGTGCCCTGGGTGCCCTGGGGGAAGAAACAGGTGACTGACCCCTCCTCTGTGACACAGGAAGCTGTGGCAAGCTTGACCTGAACTGACCTCATCTGACCAAGCACTTGTGCTCAATCTGTGCTTTCACACGAACTCTATTAACACCAGTAACTTTCCATCTATGGAAGTGTTGAAGCGTTCCTTGGCTGATGCTGCAGATATGACGCTGTTGTGCTCCTGAAATAGCTAAATAACATTCAGCGAGAGAGGCGGGGTATCGGGGACCAGTGGAAAAAAGCTATGCTAAAATCTGTTTCTGAGACCTCGCTATTAGTCGAGCGGAATGGAGAACACACCCACATTTAACCCACAGTAATCAAGCCATATTGTCAGAGGATAATGCTGCCAGATTCCTCAGTATGAGTAAAAATCCTGCTTATGAAGTTTATATATTTAGGAACTGCTTTGGATATTATATCCGTGCTGTAAAACAAAAAACTTGTATCTCCATTTTTACAGAGTTTTACTTTTTGACAGAATGTGAATCTGGCCGTTGTTTTTTATGTTGTGTCCAGATTTTGTGATGACAAATTCTCCAAAATGACCTGGACAACGTAAAATTTACATTGACTTCCATTGAAAGCCAAGAAGCCCGTTTAGGAGAAACAAGGTTCTTGCGTGAGCGTGGCAACATAGTACTTTACCTCATGTTTTATGTATTATGAGAACTGCTGAGTTAACAGTCCTTCATGCAGTCTCAACTGGGAATCTTGAAACAGGGAATACTACTGAGGTTAAAATGCATGTAAATGCATGTAAAATGCATGCAAACCTGACATTTAGCTTAAGAATAATTTAATCTAACATAACCCTCTTTTTATGATGACACCTGAGGCAAAGTGAGAAAAATATGAGCTGATTAAAGGGAATTTATGCATAATTTCAGTTCTATCAATGCAAAATGCAAAAAAAGTAAGCAAAGTCATTCAGAGTGGTTAGGCCTGAAGTAGTGCATAGACTACAATGGCGAAACGACATGTATCTTTAAATATTTTAAAGTCCAGTTTATTCTAAAAATCAAGAACCTTGAGGAACCTTTGGAGGTTCTTCAGTTGGAAACTGTGGAGAGCTTCTCAAGGTAGCACACCTTAGGTTTCTTGAAGCTTCCTCAAGGTTCCTCCACAGTTTAACAGTGTGTAGTGCACCACTTTGGGGTTCTGCCCTTTTGCAGCAGTGTTCGAAAACACAGTAGTGAACTTTCAGTGCAGTCTGAACGTCAGTCTTCATCAGAGAAGCTGTGTGTGAATCTTTACACCAAACAACATGGTTAATTATCTTAATTTGCCTCACAGCGATGAGCTCACTCACATAACGAGGTGTCCGAAATCGTTCACCACCTTGTTGAATTCTGTTCCCTACAATAGTGCTGGATATAGTGATCTTGAGGGGAAAGTGTAGGGGATAGTGAACAGGGGACCGTTTCAGACACAGCTAGTGTCTGTATCTGTATTTAGTCATTTAACTCTTTGGAGGTCTGGTGCAATCAAACTGTGAACAATTCTGAACCAGTAAGGTAAAGGTGCACGTATTTGTCACTGCACTATGTACAGCGAAATGTGTCCTCCACATTTAACCCATCTGTGGTAGTGAACACACACACACACACTAGTGAACTAGGGGCAGTGAGTACACACACCCCCAAAGCGGTGGGCAGCCAACTCCAGTCCCAACAGTGGCAGCTTGCCGAGCCCGGGAATCGAACCCACAACCCTGTTATCGATAGCCTGGCGGTGCCCCAGTAATCAGTTTCTCTATAATTTCTCATCTAAAAAATTACTTTTTAATGTTTTATTTATTTATTTATGCCGGAAGTTTAAAACTGGTGCAATTCACGATGTGAGGATGTGTGAAGCTCCGCCTCCTTTTCTATATGGCGCATTTCTCAGAACTTCATATGCAGAAAAGCACAGTTTACCTTTTATATCTGCCCCCATTATCTGGTTTTAGCTTCCTTAAATCAGTATTGGGCTCTTTAGTACCAATCCAGCAGTCTCGGTTTGAAGGGGCCGTGTCAGTGGGAGTGTTCCTTTAGTACAGCAGTCCTCCCACATGCATGTGTCCCACTAAATCAGCCCCGGGCTCAAATGTTCCCGTGAGGTGTCATGTTAACCAAAGCTCCTCGGCCTCGTATTGATATCTTCCCTCCTCACTCCCAGCTGCCGTCTTCCACGAAGCTGGTTAGGACTCATGTATTGTACTGCGAAATACTCAGAGGAGGATGTCTAATGCAGATGGCCGCGTGCTCTCACAGCCCAGGCCTGCTGAAGATTAGGGCCGGAGACTGGTCGGAAGCCGGGTCAGCCTCGGGTAAGGCCCCGTTCTGGATTCGCACCACGTGGGGCTTTTAATCTCGACATGGCGGCATGAGCCCGCGCACACCCTGCCCGCTGGAATGGACATGGCGCAGAGGCCATGCAGACAGCATCAGAATGGATGGCTCCAGTCACCGAGATAAGCTCATCATTCCGCACCCGCTTCCCCCTCCCCGGCCGCCAGCCGGATGCCTCTCTGAGGGCCCCCACTGTCGGCACCAAGGTTGTTCAAGAGGGAACGGGAGGATTTTCCATCCTGAATTTCAAAAGCAAGCGTCTGTCAGCCCAGCCTTGGCTGCAGAGACGAGGCATAGCGTAGCGCTGGTGTATCGCATCTGTTGTAACATATTGTCATATTGGCAGCAGTGAAGGACTGGGTTAGGTCCCATCGAGCATAGCCTTTTCCTGTTGTTGTGCAGTGAATACTGAACTCCAGTCTACGTCAGTAGAGCTGATATGTGTCCGTTTTAGCCTGTGGTTCGGCACTAGGGGCCAACCATCAACAGTGCCAGTTTTATACAGAGAAATACAGAAATAAACTGGGCTGAATATTTGACTTGGTCAAACGTTAAACAGAGGTTTGATTACCCAACGATTTCCAGACTGATTTGATAGTCAGTTGTCTATAGGGAATTCTCACTCGCACACGTTTAGCAGTCTGAAGATTCTCCACAAGGGGGTGCTATTCGTCATTAGATAGCGCTTGGTGATTCACAGCAGTGAGGTTCCTGCCATAGAAGGTCCTTTATGAGTTCAGATATGTCATTACCATGGTAAAGCGTGGCACTGGGTGAATTACACATTTACCTGTGGTCTAATTGACCACTTTCGACAAATGTGACGGACGTTGTATCAGTTTAAAGACCGCTAAACAAATTTAGTGATGCAGGAAAAACAGAGCTATCTGTTCCACCTGTACTCTTAAAAGAGGAACGTTTGGAGGTTCTTCAACATGAAACTGTGGAGGAACTTCTTAAGTTGCTTTTCTTAAGGACCCTTCTTCTAAAAAACTTTTTATTTTGAAGGTTCATTTACATCACTTTAGGAGGTTCCTTCACATTTTCAGATGCTTGTTCTTTGTACTATAGTTACCAGTTTGGAAACACAAGCCTTGTCTCACCTTCAACAGTAACTGTAATATGCTTTTTGGACAAAAGTATTGGGACACTTGCAGTGAGCATTGTCTCTTTTAAAATCAAAGCTATCAAAACAGAGTTTATCCTGTCTCTGTTTGCAGTAACTGTCTCTACTGTCCAGGGAAGAAGGCTTTTCTCAAGGATCTTGTCTATCCTACAGCAGTAGTAACATAACAACAAAAGCGGCTACCAGGGCTTCAGGCTGTCAGTCTTGCCAAGGACTCGTATTGGTGAATAGTATCAAGCTTGCCCGGATTGGAAATTGAACCCCATTCTGCCCTGGGGAAGGCGGCTGTTACTCACTACACTACCCCACCTTCTATTTAAACTTGATTACTTACATGTTTGCAACCATTTACAGCTGTTTTGAACACGCTACAAACCTAAACTCCACCTCAAACTAAAGAAACCGAGCTTTCCAGCTGTATACTGGAAATGTATTTCCTTTCGCCTTAAGAAAAACAAGGTTTCATCAAGGTAAGTGCTGTAAATTCTTTTCGAGGGAAGTGAGGAGGAGGCTGGAAGCACTTGAGAGAAGTCAGGAGTGTGATTTTCCTTTTTACAAATCGATGGCAACACAAAACACCAGTAAGAGAATAAATTAAAAAATGCCTACAGTTCTGAGACACATTCTCATGAATCAGGCCTGAATATAACTACACACTTATGAATATATGGGTGGTTTAGACGGTTCATTCCATGTCAAATCGTCCTACAGTCAGATTTCTTGCTTATGGTAATACTGTCAAGAAAAATGAAGTGCAGAAACAAGCCTAGATGCATCATAAACAGCTCATAGTATAGCATACATTACAGCAACAATAGACTAGCACACAAACGCTCCTAAAGGACCCCCGCCTGATTTACGCTAAACCCACTCACTTCTGCCAGTGAACTTATGATTACAGAGGAGAGGCAAACGTTAGAAGTCCTAGACAATCTTTGGGGGAGGTCGTCAACCAGCGGAGTCTGTGAGACACCTCGGCTGCAGCTTTAACTCGCTGTCTGTTTAACATCTCACTCTCTCTCACACACATACATATGACAAGTTTATTCAATCTTATTATGTATTAATTAGAATATTTGCTATGAATATGTCTATGAATGTGTTGGCACATTAAATGTGATGTTTCTCAATGTTTCTATTCATATATTTGAAATAATACAGCACAGAAATACAGTTCCGCCCGCCTTTATTCATACATTCCAATACTTTTGGAAAGCTAAGACTCTGGGAAATCCATTTCAAGCACCAAAACAATTCGTCCACTCGAGTAAAGGGATGTTTTCATAAGAAATTTAAAGAGTTTCTAAAATCTCACTTCAGCTTTTCAGGTTTAGGTTCAGAGTACATTGTCACACCGTGCTCTCGGTCACATGGGTCTCATTATAGAGAGAGCTGAGATTGTTCTGAACATTTTGGTATAAAATATGTTGGGAAATTATCTTATATTCAAGTGCCTTTAAAGTCAAATTTGAGAACATGCCCCTATAGAAACCCAGAGGGTTAAATGTGTGTGTTAGTAGTAAAGGCCTGGTCTACTGTTAGTCATAGGATTCTTGTTAAAAAGAAGGCGTCATTAGTTCATTTTTAAAGATTTTTTCTGGCAACAATAAATAATAGATGAATAAATGAAAATACTGTGCTATACCGTGAACCATCATAATACCCATTTTTGGTTTTATCAACAGACGTTTTTGCAGGTACTGGTAAATTTGTAGCATCTCAGCATTAGCGATTATTATTGGACAACATTGTATTAGTCGAGTCCTCTTTGGAAAGCATTTACATTTACATTTACGGCATTTAGCAGATGCTCTTATCCAGAGCAACTTACAAAAGTGCTTTGCTATTTACCCAAGAAAACCTCAGCTAGTTAGAATAGACTAATAGTTCAAAGATACCTCTAAGTTTAGACACTACTAAACACAGGACAATAAAGTGACCATAGTACTCTGCTATTCGTGCAAGTACTCTCAGAAGAGGAGGGTCTTCAGTCTGCGTTTGAAGACAGCGAGCGAGTCGGCCGTTCGGACACCCAGGGGAAGCTTGTTCCACCACTTCGGTGCAGGACAGAAAAAAGCCTGGACGCTTGTCTTCCGTGGATTTTGAGGGATGGCAGGTCGAGCCGAGCCGTACTTGAAGCTGGAAGGGCTCTTGATGCGGATCGGCTTTTGACCATTGCCATCAAGTATGAAGGCCCTGGTCCGTTCTGGGCTTTGTAGGCCAGCGTCAGGGTTTTGAATCTGATACAGGCATCAACGACAGGAAGCCAGTCGGTTTCACTGAACATGCTGTGTCTGAGAGGTGTGATGAAAACAAAATCACACATTTTACCACTTATCTAAAAACACTTAATTATATTGTGTGAAGCAAAGTTGAAGCCTGAGGTGTTCCTGCTTCCAGTCCCATGAAAGCAAAGCGCCAATTAGCGCTAGAGGCAGGAAAATTGGGTCTTAGAATCTGTCAAATAGTCGTACATATTTGATGATGGCGGCTTTCCGAGGATAAAAATACTGCCCTAATTTGAGTTTAAGCACCTGTCCCCAAATACTCACATTCTTCATTTTATAACAGACCTCAGTGTTATATTTATAGAGGGATGCATGCAGTAATATGTAACCGTGGTTTGTTTAAGCACAGTCGTTCTATAAATATTGTCAGAGCTTCGGTGGCACACAACGAAACAGATGCCTTCTTCTATGAACTGATTAGAGAACTCACGTTGAGCAATTTTGAACAAGAGCTCATTACATTAGAAGACATGTGCATGAGGCAGGGGATAGGAGAGGTGGAGGTCTAAGGGATTACCATAATTTATAGTTAAAAGGCAGGCCTCCTGACAAGCGTGTCACGTTTGGCTGCTGCTGGGTCACGGCACCAGCAGAGGAATGAGAGCACCGCAGTCACCATCGCAGTCACGGTCAGCGCACGCTGCTGGTCACGGACACACAGCGGCTCAGTGGATTAATCACCCAAGCTGTCACTGGCCCTCTGAGCTAGGACATGAATGGTAGGATGGTGTTGGACAGGCCCTGTGTGGAAGCTCACCCCTGCAGCCAGGGAAGAATGTGTTCACCTGAGGAATCTCACTCTTGTAGCTGCTGTTGGAAAGCAGTGTTGTAAAAGCTGTATGACACAAGAATTATGGATTAAATAATGAAATGAATATCCAGATGTTCGTACAAGTACAGGCGCAGGGTTTGAAAGGCACAGTGAAATGTTGCAGCCGTCAGCAAGCTCAGGCCCAACGAGAAAACGGAAGATCAGCAGAGAGACCCTGGCACAAAAACCACTGTGAATTTGTGAAACAATATCAAGCATTGCGAGAGCAAATTGTGAGTGCATGAGGACACGTTTTGAGCTGCTTCTTCTAACACAGTATGTATATATCTGATGGACAGACAGACAGATTGATGGACAGATAGAAGGATAGGTAGGTAGACTGAGGAATTGACTGGTGGACAGTCAGATAGATAGATGGACAGACAGATAGATAGATAGATAGATAGATAGATAGATAGATAGATAGATAGACAGACATATAAATAGATAGATAGATAGATAGATAGACAGGCAGACAGACAGGCATATAGATAGATAGATAGATAGATAGATAGATAGATAGACAGGCAGACAGACAGACAGACAGACAGGCATATAGATAGATAGATAGACCGATAGATAGACAGACAGACAGACAGATAGATAGACCGATAGACAGACAGACAGACAGACAGTCAGATCAGTGGATCACCAGATAGACAAATGGATAAATAGACAGACAAACAACCACATTTGTGTTAAACACACACACATACACACTAGTTAGCAAACACACACAGTAGACAGTGATCATACGTGCCCAAAGCAGTAGGCAGACGATAGGTAGACAAACAGACAGACAGACAAAAAAATAGATGGACGGACGGATGAAAGGACAGACAGACAGAAGGATGAAAGAACAGACAGATTTCTTGACGAGTAGAGTGCAGCTGTTGTTATTGCTTATGTCCATCTCCAAGGAGATTGCCTGGATTTAGCCCAGATTTCAGCTCCCCTCAACTTTGACCCCACTTTTTTAATAATGCCGGAGCTCACACTGAAACAGACACCTAACCCTGGCCAGAGGAGCGACGAGGACTGACTGAACAAATAGGACAGTAAAAGCAGGTTGGAAATGTGGAATGTTTTCAAGTTTTTTTTTGTTTGTTTTTTTTTTGCAGCCATGGCCAGAAGTGCATATAATGAGTATCGATTCACTCCAGGTCAGTCTCACGAGAGGCCCGCGATCCATAAATTATTCTTCATTCTTCCCCCCGCAGCGCTGACCTGCTCACCTCAGAGCAATAAAAAAGAAACAGTTCCATTTCAGGGTCTTTGCGTTCCGCCGCACTTGGTTTTGACTGTATCGATGTGGCCGGAGAGAAAGCTGTGAAATGTATAGGCGCTGAACGGCCGCCGCTCGTTACGGGCGATTCCTTTCTCGCCCGCCCTGCCAAATCATCTCTGAGAGGCACGGACACGATGGCCTGGCGTGGGAGTTTAATGGCTGCTTGCTCTTTGCCCTGCAGCCCCTCCTCTCCAGCTCCAGCTCTCCCACTCAGCTCCAGAGGTCGCCTTCCAAAACACATTACTGGGCAGGCTGAGCACTGGACGTAAGCGGTGAAGCTCACGTGCGGTGGTTCTGTGTCCTGTGGACCTTACAGAAGACCTTATTATACCCGCAGTGGTTATTATAGCTTTCACAGTGCAGAGTGTGGTCACCCTGACACGCTTTCCAAGGGGTGCTAAAGTAGCATAATTAGCATACTGGCGGTAAAGTAGCTCCAGTGTGGTAATAAGCTGAGAGGAGCGATGGAGAGAGTGGGGCGGTGTCGTGTCTGCATCGCTGCACTGGTATTAAGGCCTGACCCCTCTTTGCTCAGGTCAGAAGTGAGCACCGGGCCTCACAGGGGTCAGTGCATCCAGTGGGGGAGGTGAGCAAGAATTGTGCTTAATTGCCTGTAGACGGTCTCAGACTGTCTCTGAATTTGTCTCTCTCCCTACGACACATTCCGTTTATCTCAGCATGGGCCGAGCGGATGAATATGGAAGCCGGCAGAACGGAAATAGAGAGAGAAAGAGAAAGACAGAGATATGGATGTTATAATAAAAGCAGTAAGTGGTTCACATTAGAGAGGCCCGGGTGTCGAGAATATCGCACACTGCAGTCTGAATGACTCTGTGCCTTTTTATCAATGCCTGCTTGATTGAGCCTTATCAGATTAAACAGATGGAGAATTAAAAATGGCAATTTTCTGTTTGGGAATAAAGCTCCAGTTTAATAACGACTCTAGGAATGGGTGAATGGGTGAATGGGTGAATGGCTGGATGACGACTCACAGTATTCACAGTAAAACTGCTTGTGCTGGGATTCTTACAGGGTCAGCACTTCCCAATGCAAGTGACCACATGAATGGCCCAGATCTTGGTGCATCCAGTGGTTTTCACTGTTCACTGTTCGCTCTGGTCGTCGGCAGAAAGAAAGCTAGTAGCTTTAAGTGTGGCGCAGGAAAAGCCACGGTCACGAGGCCAAAGTGTTCACTTCGCCAGCTTTGACTAGGGCGGGGTTTATGGTAGTGGGCGGGGTTTATGTTAATTTCGGGGGTGTCAATATAAGGAGTCAAGGCTCTTACAGTAACAGTTTTAGTCATGCCGTTATGTAACAGCATTGGAGATTTTTAGTACACTGTGTGGACAAAAGTATTGGGACAGCTGCTCATCTGCGTAGCTGTTTCTTCCGCAGTCAAATGAGAAAATAAGAGTTGACCCTGCTTTTGATGGAGTAACTGTCGCTACTGTCCAGGGCGGAAAGGTTTCTGCTAGTTTTTGGAGGAGCATTGCTGTGAGGATTTGATTGCATTCAGCGACGAGTGTTAGTGATGTCAGTTTTGTGTGCTGAACTCTCATTATTTAGCTCTAGTGGCTTCTTACATTCCTGCAAGAGTAATTTGTGTTCATGTAGCTGGTATGAGGATTTGCATGTGTCTTTTATGTGTGTGTGTGTGTGTGTGTGTGTGTGTTTCTGACTGGCAGGCAATTTCTCTCACTTGTATGAATAAAGCTGAAACATGTTGAATCATACAATGCGGCCTATCAGAAGGCACAAACAGACGGGTAAAGGCAAACACACAGCTCCTGACAGCGACAAGGACAGTCGCAGAGGAATCCACTCTTTCCTCAGCTGAGGACAAACATTAACTTGCAAGAGAACCTTCGTAAAATGGCACTGACAAGCGTGAAGCAGCACACACTCACGAAACCTTCGCCGTGAGCTTCTAAAAGGCCTGACAAACAGCTGCTGTGTGTGCTCATGAAGGCCGACTGCAACTCCAGCGTTCAGCACCACACACACAGGGGGAGAGCGGCGGAGGAGCCGTGAAACCTAAGGGCCGTGGTGTAGCATGCCAAATAGCAGTGTTTTTATGGGAGTGTGTGTGTGTGTGTGTGTGTGTGTGTGTTGGTGTGTCAGTGAGTGCTCACCTAATTGCCTGTTTGCTGCAGGAAAGCAAGGCGCTTCAGCTGAAAGAGATGCCATGTTACAGTGAAAGCTGCCGCGGAAAAAAACGGGACAGTGCGCTGGCTGGGACAGGGACAGGGACGGGGCGTGTAGTCTAGAGGGAGTGCACTTAAGAGTGCACTCTGCAGCTGCAGCTGTCCGTTACATCGTGAGAATGTTACATGATGAATGGACCAACAGAAATGCTTCACATTCACTTCTAATGACATGTCTTCACATCCGCATTCCACTGATCAGCCATAACATTAAAACCACAGACAGGTGAAGGGAATTACATTGATTAGCTCGTTGCAGTGGCACCTGTCAAGAGGTGTGCACTATATACACTGTATGTCCAAGTATTTGTGGGCAGTCCATCTAATGAATGCATTCAGCTACTTTAAGCAGCACCCTTTGCTGACACAAAGAAGTATTGCCAATAGAATAGGACTCTCTGGAGCAGATAAACATAAACCTATTGGGACCAGGCGTGGGCTAGAGGGGTATAAAGCCCCGGGCATTGAGCTGTAGAGCAGTGGAACTGCATGTGCTCTCTGTAATGATGGATAGTGCTTCATCCAATACAATTGGGATGAGTTGAGGAGTTGGGGGATGAGGTGGGCTGGTGATCATCCGACACCTCGATCTTACTGCTGAGTGCAATCAAATCATCACAGCAATGCTCCAGAATCTAGCAGAAAGCCTTTTTTCCCTGGAAAGTTGTGACAGTTACTCCAAAAAAAGCTGGATAAATACTTTTTAATCGCCTTAATTTTTTGAGCAGGTGTCCCAAAATGTTTGTCCATATGCTATAAGCAAAAGAATCTGAGACACTTCGTCTAGGTCCAGATTGTGATGGCTAGATGACTGGGTCAGATGTTTTGGGGTCAGAACTTGTGGGGGTGTTCCTCGCATAGGAACCATGGCTAGTACCTACCAAATGTGCTCTAAGGAAGGACGACCATTGAACCAGCGACATGCACACCCAAGGCTTATTGATGAACCAGGAAGGCTTCTCCTCATGATAACAGGACTTCAGACCTCCAGAGGTCCCTTGCAGTCCATACCTTGACAAGTGGGTTGAGAAGGTCTTCACCTTCTCCTGTAAAGGTACAGTTTAGTAGTTCGGTGTGTTTTTTGGACAGCGGTGACATGTAACTTTGCTAAGAATTCCAAAGAAGACAGAAATCCAAGCAGAGTTTTCGTCCATGTGGAGATATCTGTCCAACCATAACAAACCAGTACTCTGTGTCAGTGAGCGCTAGCATAATTGCCTGTTTGCCAAAGAACAGCAAAGCACTTCAGCCAAAAGAAATGCCATGTTCCAGTGAAAGCTGCATTGAAAAGCGAATGGAGATGTGATGTGTTGAAGAGTGTGGTCTTAAGAGTGCGCCTGGAGTGCATTCAACTCCAGGAATTATGTTGCAGTGTTGCTCACAGTGATAAAAGCTCCCTATCCGTTACTGAGCATGCAGACCGCTGTTGGATGGAAGGGAAGCAGTGGATTGTTTACCTCTTTCAGAGCAGAGGTTTGTCGAACGCTCTCGGAAAGCAAAGGAAAGACCTTCTGTGGGATGCAAAGTGAAAATTGATTATATGTCTTTGACAGCGAATTTCCTCTCCTGACTGGGAACCGAGGAGGTTAAGCTGATGTGCGTATTTAGGGCTTCTAGTCCTACATGACTGTGTAATATTATACAGTGCATTAATGCCTGTAAGGCTTTACATACATTTCCATGTATGGTAGGGATGTCCCGATCCGATCCAAGTCTCTTAATGCTGAGTTTCAGTCGATACCGATCCAATCTGATCCTTGTGTTTTTAGTTTAGTCGAGACTTTTATTAAAATGACTTTTTTATAGTGTTTAATATCTTATAATCCAGCCTGACTCTCCTCCCTGACCAATCAGCTCCCAGCTCCTTTACAACATTACAGTCTAGTTACTTCCTGTGTGTGTGTAGTGGTACACACTCTGTGGTTGTTGGTCTACTGGTGTGTAATAACTGGTTTCTAGTGGGTAAATGTGCTGAGACAGGGTTTCTATAGAATATGTGTGTGTGTTAGCATTAGCATTAGCCTCCACTCGTCACACTTCAGTGCTGATTTATAAACAAAGAAAGGTGTGCGGTTCTCCCGCTGGTAAAACAGAGCGTTTCAGTAAGAGTTTTATAAAGGGTCAGATATTCCACACTAACTGACACAGACTCTCAACTCTTTTATTTACCTTCTGAGAACGATCCCAATGCTGCAGTCGGCTGGTCAGCCATGTCCGTTAAATTGCACCTTAAGGGCAATAGCTTTCAGTACCATGAGTCCGATACCATGAAAAAAAACACCACATTGATGATGTTCTGCATGGAGCAGATTTCTACCCTCGCTTTGAAGGGGTTTGGGTTCTGCAGCAATGAGTGAGGTAAGTATTGCCCTCTAGCCGTTAAATGAGGAACTGCAGCGTCCTATGACCTTGCACAGTGCTGTAGCAACCTGCAAAATTAAATTCATATGATCTAATCGGGTCTCAGGATCAGCTAAATTATTGGCCATATTTGGTCTTAAAAGTCAGTCAATACCAATACATCACAAATTGACCCTTCTTTACATTGTAGCACAATTTCATGACAAACAGACCAATAAATATGTTCCAAGATGACTTGCCGTTTTCAGAGATTTGGCGTTTTTTCCTGACACCAGAAATATGAATCACTCCTTATCTCTGGTACATCTCTTTTGAATGCTCTGTTATGAAAGCTCTGTGGTCAAAACAGTGAGAAGATAAGCTGACCACATGATGCACATCTGCTGCTTCCATGCTCCAATTACAGAATCCCCAAGTAACATTTCCATCGGCTAGTCGAAGGCCAACGCTCCCTTCATCAATGCCCAGCCAGGCATTGTATCAACAGGCTGTTGTCAAAATGCTTCCAGCTCCTCCAACAGCCATGTGATGATGACCAGCTGCCCATGGTTTGGTTTGTTACTGGCCTTTTGAAACAAACCACACAGATTGAGCTCTTCCTGCATCAGACACTATGGGCCGGTTTCCCAGACAGGGACTAAGCTTAGTCCTTGACCAAATTTTACTTTCATTGGAGAATCACCATTCAGACTGCTCTGTAAGCCAAGACTAGGCTTAATACTTGTCGGGGAAATCAGCCCAAATGAATGCTTTCAGCTACTTTGCACCCATTGTTAACACAGATGTGCAAATGCACACACACAGCTTGTCTGTTCCCTCTAGAAATGTATTGCCAGTAGAATAGGACCTTCTAGAGCAGATAAACATGAGCATATTATCAATATATGCCAGGTATGGGCTAGAGCGCCCATAAATAAATCCCACCTTTCAATACTTTTGGGATGAGTTGGGGAGTAGGGGACGAGGTGGGTGGTGATCATCCAACATCCTAAGCACTAATTCTCTTGTTGCTGCTGAATGCAATCAAATCCTCACAGCAAAGCTTTTTTTTGGCCAGTGGAGTGGAGTTTTATTACCCTTGAATAAGAATGAATGAGCAGGTGTCCAAATACTTTTCTGCACATGGTGTGTGTGGCTGTCACCTTTTTAGACTACAATTAGGCCTAAAAAACGGCAGATGTGTCTTCCCGAACACATGTCTAGACTTTCACAGCACATGTGGCATGTGGTGGAGGAGATGCGGTGGAGTGCAGCTATACCTCCCCGTCACTGGTCCTGATGAAATTCTACCATCAGCCTGTCAGGGGACAGGTTTGATGGATGTCTGCTCATGGGCTTGACAGTGGAGGTGGGTTTGTACAGCCATACAAGCTCCTCAGTCTCCTGTCAGAGGGAACCAACAGAAGTGTGCAGGATTTGAATTGGACACAGGCTTATATACAGTAGCTCGAGGGATGACTCACAGTAGTCCTCCAGGGAGATGATTAACCACATAAGAGCACACTCCTGAGGCTGCTAATGGTCCACTGCCTGCTAGCCTGCGCTTGGGTCCACCTGAGACATCCATGCAGAGCTGCAGACAGGCTGCTGTTCATAACGTGATAGAAGTAGAAGAAAGAAACGAGAAGAAAAATAAAGAAATAAAGAAATCAAAGAAGGACACTGCGGACACACAGTGTTATTGATGTGAAGCACCAGTCTTCCCCAGCTCCCCTGTTGCTTTACTTGCCTGTGGTCATCTCCACCATGTAAGAAAAGTTCTGTATGTGTGTGCATACTCTGTGTAGGGTCTGTTCGGTTTGGTTTTGAGACTTTCACTCGAGGTCCTGCTGGTATGTGTCGAGGCCAGTCTCCTCCCATTCAGTGTAGGAAGCCCACAAACATGACTGGAGTGCTAATACCTCTCAAGTCCTCATTCTTCTCAGAGGGAGGGGTGCTTTGCATCTAAGTAAGCCATACCTCAGCTCATCCCAATCTCAGGTCTGCAAGGTCATTTGGGATGGGTTGGGGTAAATGCTATGCAGACTGCGAATGCTGAATAATGCAAGGAAGCAGTGCTGGAGGACGGCTGACAGATGGACAGCAGCTCTAGGCTGAGCCAGTGGGCTGTGGGTAGGCTCAGGGGAGCTGCAGGATGAACACAGGGACCACTGACTACTGACTACTCCCACACACTTAGCTTGTCTCTCACATTCTCGCTCCCTCACGCTCCTTATCCGGAGAATATTGGATAGGAGTGTGGATTGGAGTATGCTGGCCATTCAGAAGACTAGGTTCTGGAGAGAGAAGCCCACTTTGTTTATTATTTATTCCATATAATCCATGGAAACACATAGCCAGTGTTCCTGTGAGGTCTTTTCTACTGGTTTCATGAGCTTGACTTTGGCTTATACCAGTCTGGGTCTATTATAGTCTGCTAGGCCAGCTAGTCAGCACTGACCGGTCTGGCTAATTGGGCTAGCACTGGTGCAATGTTAGCTTGTGTCTCATGGCATCCAGCATATGGTCATACCCCAGTTTAAGAGTGTCCAGTGCCCAGATTCAATGACCAGCTTCTCGAGAGGTCTGGGCAGACCTTGATTGCTCTCTAAAGCCCTCCTCAACCCTCAGGAGCCCCTTATTTCTGCACTGCTGACCGACTGGTCTAGCCCTGGCCTTGGCTCTGGCTCTGGTCCATGTACCACTATGATGCTTATGAGGCAGTGGCTCCTCTGGGCTCTGCTCTAGCTCCACATCAGGCTACAGGGCAGTGATTTACAGTTTGTTTGGCCTCGGTGGCGGCATCTTAGAAGTGCTTATAAATGGCAGAACCGCCTGGATTTATAGGGTTAGGATCTGTTAGAAGACCCACTTTTTGTCGTCAACAGACGGCTTTCTCTTTAATGAGACGTTCAGCAGGTGATGACTAATACTTGTGCTGGAAACAGGTGCGCCTGGTGGAGTTGTGTGTGTGTGTGTGTGGGGGCGGGGTATGGATGCGAATGTACACATTAGAGTATTCTGTGGGTGCTGCAGAGCAGCTGCTATATTGAATGCTGATTTAAAAACAGGACTGTAAAGATTTTTCTGACAGCGTTATTTGGGCTCAAGTTGACAAGCTGTGCATGTGTGCATGTGTATAGGTGTGTATAGGTGTGTGTGAGTGTGTGTGAGTGTGTGTGTGTGTGTGTGAGTGTGTGTGAGTGGTGTCGGTGTCTCATCTTTGTCTGCGTGACTCCTCTTTTTCTGATGTTCAGTCTGTAATTGAGGTGCCTGTGGCGTCATCAGACTGAATCATCCCAGAGAGCCACAAAGCAGTAGAATGTTCTCTTCCTCACACACACACACACACACACACTCTGCCCCCCCCACACACACACACACATACACACGTTTCAGATTCAGCCTCAAATGACTCTATTAGCATGAATTGTAATTAAGAGCTGTTGCCAGAAAGCAGGGAAGGAAGTGTACACTCTATCCCTCTCCCCCTTACTGTCTCTCTTACTCTTACCCCCCCCCCCTCTCTCTCTCTCTCTCGCACACAATCCACCCACTCACTCTATTTCTTTCTACCTTGCTCTCCCTGTCTCTTCTCCCTCTCTTTCTTCTCCCCCTTCTTGCTCTCCCCCTTGTCCTTCTCTCTCTGCGTCTCCCTTGCTCCCTCTCTCTCTCTCTCTCTCTCTCTCTCTCTCTCTCTGTCTCTATTTCTCTCTCTCTCTTCTCCTCACACTCTGTCTCCCTTGCCCCCCTCTCTCTCTCTGTCTCTATTTCTCTCTCTCTCTTCTCCTCACACTCTGTCTCCCTTGCCCCCCCCTCTCTCTCTCTGTCTCTATTTCTCTCTCTCTCTTCTCCTCACACTCTGTCTCCCTTGCCCCCCTCTCTCTCTCTCTGTCTCTATTTCTCTCTCTCTCTTCTCCTCACACTCTGTCTCCCTTGCCCCCCCCTCTCTCTCTCTGTCTCTATTTCTCTCTCTCTCTTCTCCTCACACTCTGTCTCCCTTGCCCCCCCCTCTCTCTCTCTGTCTCTATTTCTCTCTCTCTCTTCTCCTCACACTCTGTCTCCCTTGCCCCCCTCTCTCTCTCTGTCTCTATTTCTCTCTCTCTCTTCTCCTCACACTCTGTCTCCCTTGCCCCCCCCTCTCTCTCTCTGTCTCTATTTCTCTCTCTCTCTTCTCCTCACACTCTGTCTCCCTTGCCCCCCCTCTCTCTCTCTGTCTCTATTTCTCTCTCTCTCTTCTCCTCACACTCTGTCTCCCTTGCTTGTTCGCTTGCTCTCTCTCTTTCTCTCTCTCCCTTGCTCATTCGCTTTCTCTCTCTATCTCTCTCTCTTTTGCTTTCTCTCTCCCACCACACTGTCTCACTTGCTCTCTCTCTCTCTCTCTCTCTCTCTCTCTCGCTCTCTCGCTCTCTCTTTCTCTCAGTCCCTCAAACCCAGTCTCCCTTTCTCTCACTCTCCTCCTTCCCTCTCTCTCTCCCTCATGCTCTGTCTCCCTTGTTCTCAGTCTTGTCCCTCTCACTCGCTCTCGCTCACTGTCTCTTTCTCTCCTCCCCCTCACTATGTCGTCTTGCTTGATATCTCTCTCTCTTTCTTTCTTTCTCTCTCACATCTACACACACACACACACACACTTCCCATCTTCAGTGCTTTCCTTCATTCTCTTTCTCTCCCTCTTTGTCTCTCTCTCTCTCCCCTGCTTTCCCTGTCTCTTCCCTCCTCTCTCTCTCTCTCACTCTCTCTACCCCCCTCCCTCTCTCTGCTGGGACGAGGCAGGTGACAGCTGTGGCGGCCGCTGTCATTTCAGGCTGAATCACTAAACAGTTCCTTCATGAGCTGAAGGGGTCGACGTGATCCTACGCAGTGCTGGGAAAGCCTCAATGAAGGCCTCAGAGACTGACCCCTGTGTGAGGAGACTGTGTGAGCGTGCACACAGTCCCTCACTACACTGAGCCCTTCATTAGGAATTTCACCCTCGCTGAGCTCTTATTACTATGACTGCCCGTCGTCTCTGCTTACACCAGTCCCGGTCTCTCAATCCTTCGGCTAGGTGCATGTTTAAGCGCGGATTGGGATTAAGTGCCACCGTAGCTGGTCCTAGTCCTTTGTAGGGATCTCATGTACACCACAGCCCCGCAAACACTGCTGCCAGAAGCCTTTTCGCTCTTCGTAACGATCCGGAATGTAATCTTACTCAATTCGCGGCTACCCCGGGGATCAGCTGTTCTGTATCAAAGTTTAAACAGCCGCTATTGCTTTTTAATCTCCCTCTGCACATCTGTCTGACTCTTCAGGATTTCACTGTTGATTCTCAGTAGAACCGTAGAACCATGCTGCTCTCAGTTCCCATAGATATGCTGAATAATTCAGAGGCAGATTCCTTTCGGAGGCAGTGCAGTGCTGGGCATGTTACATTGCGCCACAGGGGTAGGTTTGGGACACACACACACACACACACACAGAGAGATAGCCTCAGGGGAATGGCTTCACTTGGAAGCAAATACAAGATAAATTGGTCATGATGTTTCGTGGTTGTTTACATGTTTGTTAATGAATATCACACCCAGGGAGGTTTGGGTAAAACAGGCCATAATGCTTGTCTAGATACAATGAAGACATCATATGAATATGAATATGTATGAAGTTCATGGAGGGATCGAGCTTCAGGGCGGGTGAGTGGGCCATGCTGGTGGGGTTCTGGAGAGTAAATGGTACATGCAGGTGGTTCCAGGTGGTCTGGAGAGCAGGCAGCCAGTCTCACTCCCAGACAGGAGGACGGTTTAGCTCTGCAGAAAGAAAAACAGGAGGTCAGAGAGGTCGAGGGTTTATACTTGTGGTTGTGGGTTAGTTGGGATTTTCTGAGGCTTACCATATTTTTGTTGGCTTGGTTAGCTCTTCTCATTGTACTCTTTAATTTAGCCTCAGTTTACTGGGTTTACTTTTTTATGCCTTTCAGAAGTTTCCAAGTTCCCTCATGCTCCTCCTAAATGATGGAGACTGATTTTCTTATCACTTTCTACTCGGAGCTATCTGGAATACATTCATATTTTGGAGGCAAAGCCTAATTTAATACAGAGTTTCTACGTTTGTCTGGGCGCTGTCAAGGTAACAAATGTGTTTTGTTCGGTTTGGTTCAGGTGAATAGATTCATCATTTGGACCTGATTTCGCTTTCTCCCCATGCCTCCTGAATTGTTTCCTGAGGTATCTACCCGTGACGTGGTGGATGAGGCAGGCTGAGATCCTTCACCGTTAGATGGGTTTGACAGGGAGCTAACGGGAAGGTTTCATCCGTTCAACTTAATCCTTCTGTTTCAGCCAGAGTGTAAAAAAAAAGACATTTTAATCTTCTTCTGAATCTCCGCAGTCATTCTGTACTAACTTCCTTCACCTGCATCATCTTCTGTAGGCTAGAACTGTTCGAAGGCTTGTTCTAGTAACATGAACGGCCATCCTCTCTCTAAATGTTACCTCAAAATCTGCAAACTAATCGAAAGTAGCATTTTAATCCCTCCAAAGCCTCTTCGTGTCCCTGTCTGTCAGTACCTTTATTTAATCTGTTTACTTCACTGTAGAGGGAAAGCTTCATTTTCGAGGGAGATCAGCACAGCGTAGACATACACTGGTAAAATTAAAGGTGTTACAAAGGGGGTTTTGAGCGATGCCATAAAAGAAGCACTTTTGGTTTGTAAAGAATCTGAAAAAACATGTTTAAAAAAAAAAAAAAAGCTTATAAGAACAATTTGTTTTGTATATTACTAAACGTGGATGTTCAGTGAAGCATCCAGCAAGTTTTCATAGAAATGCTCTCTTCAGACCTCTATGAGAACGGTCTAGGCATGGCCTTAATATTCTAATTAACAGGCCTGACAGACAGCCCTCTATCACCGATTAAAAAACATTTGCTGATGTTACCATGGCAACGCACACAGCCTTGAGACAGAGTTTTTTTTTTTGCTGCGGTTGTGATTTTGCAGATCTTTAGGGTTTACTCAGGTTCTGATATCTGGGACCGAGTTGCCAGCCCATCCGTAGATGCAAGCCACTCGAGCCACGACTGGGGGCGGGGGAGGGGGGCGGTGGGGCTGGAGGCTTCCCCGCATGCCTCGTTCCTCCCTCCTGTCCAGTAACCATTACCTCTCGGATTATTAGCTCTCGCTGAGCCAGTCGGGTGTGGTATGGGTGAGTGTTCAGAAGCGGATCTCCTCCGCTGAATGGAGGCCAGGTTTAGCTTTAGCTTTAGCTTTAGCTCTCTAAGTTGCTCAGACACAAGAGTGAGCCTTGTGATTGGTCAGGAGTATTCAGATGTAAACCTGACCCTTCGGTGTTGCTGTGGCTGTTTATGATCCAATCATCAACACGTCCATCATCATCTGTCGCTGAACATTTAGTAGAAGCAGCTATACAGGAGAATGACAAGATCCTGCACCTAACAATTAAGGGTACCAATTAAGGGGCCCAGCCCATTCCCTTCACCCATACACTGATCACCCACTACTCTGCAATCTCTTCACTGGGGTCATCAGCTGGGCCCCTCCTCTCATCAGTGTTTCGCTGAATTTAGCCCATGACACCTCCCAAAGGCTCAACAGTGAAGCATGACGTCCCAGACCCACTCCCATCCACTGAAATCACTTCATGGGATTTCATAAGATTTGACTCACCTCAATAACCTCAATAACACTATACCAACACCACGCTACACCTTCAATCAGACACCGCCCTTTACCACCTAACCTCAGCCCTTCTTCCCCACTACCACTGACTAGATCTTCCAGCTACTTCTGACAGTTCCTTCATGGCTGCCCTCAGCACACAGCCTCTGAATATGAATTCAACCAGCAAAGACTTTGCTACAGAACCCCTGACACCTGCCTTTACTGGTCTAATACATGCCTGCCACCCACGCTCCTTCACCTCAGCCACCAAATCAGCATATTTCAGCCCTTTCCATTAGTAAGATCCATCAACGTCAGGTTTTCCAACCCTTTAAGAAGTTCTTCACAATCACACATCTCATCTCCTAGGGAAGCAAAGAGTGCGGACAGCGTCTCTGGAACGTTCATTGTTAAAATAGAGGTTCATATTAGCATATGAAGGTCGTTAAGGTCACTGGTTGTGTACTTACCTTAGGGCATCCATGCCACATGTGCTCTCTGACTTGATAGAACATAATTTAAGACTCTTCAAGCAATGTTCCTGCCTCCTAGAGCATACTGTAAAGTTCACAGTGACGAGTATGAGATCTATCATCAGTAAAAACCTAATGGCGCTGTGGTAAACACAGTCTTTTAGAGCCGTGCTTTTAGATAAATGATGCTCCACAGTCAGATATAAATAAGAACAGCCTGAACAGTTTCCTCTCTGCACCCAGCACTGTCACAAGGCCTGCGTCTATAAAGGGACCACAGTTTAATTCTCAGGTTTTGTTCGTTTTTATTTTTACAAAGGGTGCTAATTATTCTGGATGCCACTGCTCCTCGTTAAATGTTCAGAAAACAGCTTAAAACCAAAAAAGGTAGTGGTAGTGATAACTTTGGCAGAACGCTGGGAGCTATCAGTTCTTTTGTTAGCGGTGAAGTATAATATTGATATAAGGGCTAAAACTAAAATGATCACTATTCTTGCTTTTTCAGCATGTTTTAAATATACCTTTATAGCATCTTTGGCTTTCTCCAACCTCCAAAAGTATTGGGACACCTGCTCATTCATTGTTTCTTCCAAAATCAAGGGTTCTAAAAAAGGAGCTGTTGGAGTAACTGTCTCTGCTGTCCAGGGAGGAAGGCTTTCTACTAGTTTTTGGGGCATTGCTCTGAGAAATTTGATTGCAATCTGCAACAGGAATGTTGGTCTGTGAGGTCTGGATGTTGGATGATCATCACCCCACCTCACCTCCAACTCCTCAAACTCTTCCCAGAAGTATTGAATGGAGCACCAACCATCATTCCAGAGAACACAGTTCCGCCATTCCACAGTTCAATGCTGGGGGGACTGTATACCCCATCTAGCCCACGCCTGGCTTGCGGCATGGAGCCCATTGGTTCATGATGTTTATCTGCTCCAGTGAGTCCTATTTTATTGGCAGTGCTTCTCTACAGTGACTAGCCACGCCGTTTTTGTGTGTCAGCAATGGGTGCAACTTGAAGTAGCCGAATTAATTCATTCATTAGAAGGGGTGTCCACAAACATTTGGACATATAGTGTATAATCTAACATGCCATACATTCAAAGTTTCTACTGAAGTTAAAACAGAATCATCCACCGCTTCCATTCCTGTCTACTGTAAACTGTTGAAGCCACCAATGGGATGTCTCATTATCTAGGCCTGGGTTTTAGCCATGGCTCTGTGAGGCTCAAAAGGGCAGGGTCTGTCCGGAGAGACCACAACCTGCCAAGGATCATTTTAAAGTAGAATCCACTCATTAATGTGAGAAAAGCCAAGGCCGTGTCAATCGCAGAAGTCCCCGAGGCTTCCTGGCAATCCAGTGTGGTGCTCCTATGACCTGCTTGGTTCTTAATAGAATCCAGATTATTTATAGATTCATACCAGGAAGCTGCAAATCCCTCACAAGTCTTACAAATGAGTGCTTTCATCACAATAACAGTAATCAGATTTATAGTATAGCACCATTTGACACCAGGGATACTGTCAGTACAATAGGTGAAGCCAGTAAATCTATCAGTGCATGCAGTATATTGACAAGCTCACATTTTCAACCCAATGTAGCTGAGAGCACAGTTGCATTCATGTGATAAATTACAAAGGCGTTCCCTGCTGGCCAGAACTGTCAGTCATAAAGACAGTTTTTTAAAGCATCTGACAGCACTGCTGAGCCTGTAAAATTAAGATAGACCCCATCTCCCTTATAAAAGGCCTCTGTCAAACCATGTCAGAATTGTCCAATAACCCGCTTCTATCAAAAAAAGCACCAGTGCTGTAGTCATTTAGAGTCTAAGAGTCTGAAAGATCCACTCTTGTAGCGTTTGGCGTTCAGCAGTTCTCAGCTTTATCATGTTTCATTTGAAAAGAAACAGTGAATAAGCAGGTGTCCCAAAACTTTTGTCCATAAATTGTGGCGAAAATGGGATTCCCAGGGTTTATGGGAATGCTCAAAGTGAGTATTTAGAGATTTGCAATGGAACACCATGAACAGAATGAGCTTGTTTCCTGGGCTCACCATCCCAGGTGGTCCAAAAGGTGGCCCAAAGGAAAGTCCAAGAAAAGCTTCAGAAAAGTACATACAGTGTAAAGGAAAGGTTTGGGGGTTTGAGATGATCCTCATTCTGCAAGAAAACAACACCACATAGAACCCAGTAGAACCCAGTAATCAACACAGAACCTACTGCCTCGTGATCCCCATGCTCCAGATGCTCCTGACTCTTAGGCCCAGCTGGGCCGTCTCCAGGTACTTGGAAAAGGAGCTGTGAAAGTGTTTACTCCTTGTTTTTTTCTGGCCTTCGTCCAGCTTGCGCTTTGTGTCGTAAAGGCATCGATATCTTCCTCAGCTGGCACTGGGAGATGGGTCACAGTAATCCATCTATAACTAAGCCTGCGTGAGGTTGTATCCACAATCCCCCAACATGTGTCCCTGCAGCAAGACCCTGCTTTAAAAATAGACCTGCAAAAGGTCCTCAAGACCTGCACTCCTCCAAACAAGCTCATAGTCAGAAGAACTGGAGGCTGCAAGCAGTCATCACAGTCATCATCACAATCACAAAGTATGCTGTGTGTCCAAATGTTTGTGGACACTCTTTCTAATGAAGGCATTCAGCTGCTTTAAGTTGTGTCCATTGCTGACACAGATGTAAAAATACACACAAGCATAGCTTATCTAGACCCTGTAGAGAAGTATTTTTAATAGAACTGGACTTTCTGGAGCACCCAGTGCCAGACATGGACTAGAGGGGTATAAAGACCCCCAGCATTGAGCTGTGGAGCAGTGGGAGAATAGAATGATGGTTGGTGCTTCATTCAGTACTTTTGGGATGAACTGGGAAGTTGGGGATGAGGTAGGTGGTAGGTAGCGATCATCCACCTGCTCTCATCGCTGAGTTCAATCAGATCCTTACAGCAATGCTTCTTCAAAATCTAGTAGAAACCCTTCTTCCCTGGACAGTAGAGACTCCAGTTACTCCAACAAAAGCAGAATCAACTTTTTTTTTTTTAGTACCCTTGATTTTGGAAGAAACAATGAATGAGTGTGTGTCCCAATACTTTTGTCCATACAATGTGTCTAAAATGGGATTGATGCAGGGTTTATGGAAATGCTCAATGTGAGTATTTAAGGATTTGCAATGGAACACACTGAACAGAGCTTATTTCCTGGGCTCACCACCAGGAGCTTTCCTTTGGGTCCAAATGGTGGCCCAAAGGAAAGCTCAAGAAAAGCTTAGATAGTAGATACAGTGTGAGAGGAACTCGGAGAACCAGAGCCAAATGGAATGGACTAAACTGGGATCACAAAAATCACAAACCAACAACGGATCAGGTTAACAGCTGTTAACCACACAGAGAAAGGACAGTGATCCTCCACAGTCAATAGTGCCACAGCACCTTCAGTAGGGGTGGACCAAGGACACCAGCAAACCATGCTAGCTGGTGGAATGGGCCTTGGTGTGGCATGGTTATTCAAATAAACCAGTAAAGGGACAGCAGGACGGTCACTGGGGCTTGAGTGTTTGGAGCTAAGGGGGCATTTGATCAGGATTTTTCAATAATTTAATACCGTTTCCCTCTTAACTGGGAGCAGTAACCTTTACGTCTACATTTCAATTGCCTCTTTTATTTCAGCGTAAAATCAATGATGTCTAACTGCCCTCCTAAAATAGGCCTGACCCTTCAGTACCATAGACCATGTTCTCTCTTTCCCTTCCCAAGGAGAACAACCCCATCAGGACAGGACATTTAAAACAAGAGCCAGACCGCAGGGTTTCATTTCCAAGGATGTCAAAAGCATGGTAGGTGTAGCGTGGCTTTGCCCAAGGCTGCAGGGTTTGCTTCTGGATCCTACACGTGTCTCAGAGTCTTGAGAAGGACCTTTAAATTCGGTGGCTGGCCTTGTTTTCTTTACGCCTTTGATGTATTGGTGAGATTTCTTTTTTTTTTTCCCAGTTCATCTCGAGGGTCAGCTGATTTTTCCTTTACTCGAGACATGCTGTGTGTGTTTTTTTTTGTTGTTCTGCCCAAACACCAGGAGGAACAGTGCGACTCCTGTAGAATAGTAAAAAAAACAAAGACCAAAGGGTCAAGCTGACAAAACCACTTATTACACCTGCTTTGTAGAACACACTCGCTGTGACCTCTCGCCAAGCCAGAGCGCGAAAAGGTTAATTCCTCCTCTCTTCCTACCCAGTCTTGCTTGTACACACACATACACAGACACACACACACACACACACACATACACAGGCACACACACAAATGCACATTCGATCTGCAGTGGCAGCAGGACTCTCCTCCATCTCTGGAATCACAGCAGGATTGAAATGGTGTCTCTTCTCAGTTGGCTGCAATGTCACTGTGCAGGTTACTGTAGCAGCTGATGAAGCAGCCAGCTAAAGGCATGGAGGAGCCCTCCCCCATCCCTCTCACTCTTTAGTGCTTTAGTTTTCCTAAAGTACCTGTTCTCCTGTTTCAATTAAACTGACCTTGAGTGGGACGCGCTGGTCTCTCAGCAACACCCAATTTATTCGAGGCAAACTGAGCCATCTCTCACAAACTGAGCTGCTCCTCCCCTGCTCCCACATCTTTCCATTCGCAGGGCTTCCTAAATGCGAAACACTTCATGGGCGTGGCTTGGGCGTGGCTTGTAACTAGCACGCCCATTTACTCGCTGGGTTCATGGCAGTCGTTCTCTTCGCATCTCTTCCGTCTCTTTCCTCCACATACATGAGGACAAAAGAATCTCGGACAGATACGAGACGGTAAAACTCAACAGCGACTTCAGGACAATATGGTGTTGTTGATACTGAAGAGCAGCTCATCACCTCCAGACTTGGCTAATTAAGGGAAGATCCTCATGGCCATGACCTTTCCAGTGCCAGAAGCTGAAGACGAAAACCATGGAAGCAAACAAGGATTTGTGCTAAACTAAAAGCTACCGCTAGCCATTACTAAACATTGCACTCTCCACTCTCCATCACCAGCTCCCTCGAAAACAAAGTGGACTGCCTCAGCTGGACCAAACTGGACTCCAGAAAGTAAAACAAAGGGAAACGAGAGGGGGTAAGGCTAAAAGCTAAACTGGCTACAATCTCTTCAGCTTGCTAACCGCACGCCATGGTGCCATAACCAGGCAATAACAGCAGAGCTGATTATGGTTCCCTCCAAATACCAGGGTTGTAAATAGGCACTCACTGTTCTCAATTTCTTGGGTTTTGGGCCGGATGATGTAAGAATAAGGAATTAAAGAAGAGGTCAATAAAAGTAATGACCTATATTTCCTCATTGAGCTGGCTTTAGAATCTCCACTGGGGGGACCATTACCACTGGTTTGTGTGCATCACTGAAAGAGAGGAAACTAGCAGTAATCCACAGTCATAGGATCTTATAAATAAATTCATATATGATCAACCCTAAATCATCCATGCAATGGTGCTACCTTTGACTGAAATTCTCCACCGTTGTTGATACTTCAGCTAGGTTGTACATATGACCACAGACAAGAGCAAAAGCAGCAGTGTCCTATGGACAATGAGTTGTGCTTCATAGCAGTGACACTGCGCGTCCTTGTTACAGGAACAAATGGAGGCCCTCGCTGTCTCATATTTGTTCTGGACTTTGTTGTGACTCCTCCATACTTCACTTTTAGCAACCTAGACACCATAAGAGAGGCAAAGCAGACTGACGCATGCTTTGTTGGTGTTTGTGTTGTGCTGCTTTGTGGTCCGCTAGCTGTAGACGCTCCTAAAATAAGGAATGCAGCGGTACTTTTTTTTTTTTTTTTTTTTTTTGCATCTTCATTTCTGTAAAGAAGCTTAAGGACTTTTCCATGTTCATGGAACCTCTCCAGCTACCTTGACATGTCAGCAGTTCCATACAGAGATGATTAACGGTAATAAAGATCACAAAAAGCTGGAGACTGGAGCCTCACACAACCTGGCGGAAACTTAGGTTCATGCCTGTGCAGATTCTTCACGCACCTCTAATCCTGTACAACACGTCTCCTACAGAGCGAGTGCGAGCTGAGCCATCTCCCACACACACACTCGCTCTACATGGTGTAATGAGAGGTACTGTGACAGTGCTGGGGTGGAGACACACATCCACTCGTGCACACACACACACATATACTCCGGAGAGCAGAAGATTGCTGGAGCTTAAACCTCCACAGCTCCTTAGTCAGTGACTGCTGAATCTCCATCATGACTGACACCTCCACACGCTGAAGCGCTACATTTTCATGCAAATTGTGATTATGCCTTTTGAGTGTATGCTCTCAGAAAGCGCACAAGAGCTAGTGGAAAGAGCGCTGGCCAGGGGTTGGACAGGTATGCAAATAAGGGCTTTCTCATGAAGGCCGTATTTCAGCCTGACCAAGGCAGCAGCTGAGCATTGTACCCACAGATGATTGAAAGTTGACCACTAGCCCAGCCCATCTGGGTCTTTGTGTGTGTGTGTGTGTGTGTGTGTGTGTGTTAATCTGTGATTGAGGGTGACATAAACGGATCATGAGGTTAGTGAAGGATCAACCTTGATCCTAGGTCAAATGACCAGTGGCTAACTCCTTTATAGCCTTAGACCTTACAGGCTCCCTCCACGCCAAATGGCCCACTGGTTTTAACACAGTGAGTGAAAGAGTGTGTGTTTGTGATTGTGTGTGTGTGTGAGTGTGTGTGTGTGTGTGTGTGAGTGTGTGAGTGTGTGTGTGCAAGAGGATCAAGCAGGCAGTCCAAGGCTAACTGCTACTCACAGGTTGAAAGGTAGCCGATTTGAGTGATCTCTGAATGAAGGTGCATGTTGAGAACATCTCACCCGCAGATGTTATAGGAGCATCAGGTCAGTTACTCCATCCCCATCTCCTCAACACTCCATCACTCCATCCCCATCTCCTCAACACCTCATTACTCCATTCCCATCTCCTCAACACTCCATCACTCCATCCCCATCTCCTCAACACCTCATTACTCCATTCCCATCTCCTCAACACTCCATCACTCCATCCCCATCTCCTCAACACTCCATCACTCCATCCCCATCTCCTCAACACCTCATTACTCAATTCCCATCTCCTCAACACTCCATCACTCCATCCCCATCTCCTCAACACCTCATTACTCAATTCCCATCTCCTCAACACACCATCACTCCATCCCCATCATCCTCAATACCCCATTACTTCATCCCATTTGCTAAACGCCCCATTACTCCATCCCCTTCTCCTCAACACCCCATCACTCCATCCCCATCTCCTCAACACTCCATCACTCCATCCCCATCTCCTCAACACTCCATCACTCCATCCCCATCTCCTCAACACCCCATTACTCAATTCCCATCTCCTCAACACTCCATCACTCCACCCCATCACCTCTACTCCCCATTACTCCATCCCGATCTCCTCAACACCTCATTACTCCATCCCCATCTCCTCAACACCCCATTACTCCACCCTTTCTCCTCAATACTCTGTTACTTCATCCTCATCTTCTCAACACTTTATTACTCCATCCAATTTGCTAAACACCCCATTACTCCACCACATCACCTCTACTCCCCATTACTCCATCCCCATCTCTTTATCGCCCGATTACTCCATTCCCATCTTTTCAACACCTCATTACGCCACCCTATTACCTTAACTCCCTATTACTCCCCCCCTTCTCTTCAACACCCCATTACTCCACCCCTTCTCTTCAACACCCCATTACTCCACTATCTCCTCAATACCGTGTTACTCCATCCTCATCTCCTCAACACCCCATTACTCCACCCCTTCTCTTCAACACCCCATTCACTCCACCCCCTCTTCTGCTTCCTGAACGTTGACTAACGCTCCTTCAGCCACTGCTCACAGGTTGAACGGTGGCTCGTTGAGGCACGTGTTGAGAACACCTCACTCATAGATGTTAATAATGTTTAATAATTGCAACCATTTCTTCCCTTCATTTGATCGAGTAACCTCCTAATGCCCTCAGCCGTCCACACAGTACCCACCACTCACCGTGTTCATAAACCCCTAATTAAATTCCCAAGATTGCACCAAATCCTTTTAGAGACAAGGCTGTGAAACGTGCGTCTGATTGATTCTCTTCTGTTATTTTAACAAGAGCTTCATTAATGAAAGAACTGAGAGCAGAGAGAGAGCAGCAGAAAGACACCCGAATAAGGAGTTGGAGAGAGAGGCAGAGAGAGAGAGAGAGGTTTGCTGAGTGTGGGCAGTGTGACTGGGTGTTGAATTATTAAACCTGTCCAGAGAGAGCTGTGTGATGCTCCTGTGTGATGCTGAGATCTTGTGGCTCCAGAGTTTGTTTTTTTCCCCCTCTCTCTCTTTTCTGTGCTGTTCTTGTCTCCCACCACAGAGACTCATCACAGAAGAACAAAGCCTCCGTTAAAGTCCCCCATCACAGCATGCTGCTAATGCACCATTATAGGCCTTTCCTCTTCCCTCACAAGTGCCCTTCACTGGGCCTTCAGGAGCTTACCTTCATGCTGAGTTTACCTTCATGCAGAAAACTGCACTTAGACTCTCGTCAATGATGAATGGCATCCTTCTGTCTCTCCGGATACAGCACATCCTCACAGCCATTTATTCTTTACATCCCCTGCTCTCTCGCTCGCTCTCTCTCTCTTCTGTTGTCTACCTACTGCTCTCGGCCTGTATTGCTCTCGCATCTTGCTTTCTCTCAACAGACAGTACATCCCCACTCATTTACTCTTTACATCTCTCTCTCTTTCAATCTCCATTGTTGTACCTCCTGCTGTCACTCCTGTCTGTCTTGATCGCCCTCGCTATTTCGCCTGCTCTGTTTGTATCTCTCTCGCTTTTTATCTCTCTCTCTCTCACATCTTTTTTGATCTCCCTTATTCTTCTATTCTCTCCCTTTGCCTCTCTTTCTCTCTCTCTCTCTCTCTCTCTCTCTCTCTTTCTCTCTCTCTCTTTCTCTCTATCTTTCTCTCTCTCTCTTGCACCTTTTTTTGAGCTCCCTTATTCTTCTATTCTCTCCCTTTTGCCTGTCTTTCTCTCTCTTTCTCTTTCTCTCTCTCTCTCTTTCTCTCTCTCTCTTTCTCTCTATCTCTCTCATCTTTTTTGATCTCCCTTATTCGTCTATTCTCTCCCTTTGCCTGTCTTTCTCTCGCTCTCTTTCTTTCTCTCTCTCTCTCTCTCTCTCTCTCTCTCTCTCTTTCTCTCTCTCTCTCTCTGTCTCTCTGTCTCTCTGTCTCTCTCTCCTCTTGATCTCCATATATGTCTCTCTTCATTTGTCTGTCTCACTCTCGTCTCTCGTCTTCTCTTGCTCTCCTGTGTCTCTTACCCCCCTCTCTCTGCTTCCAATGGTCTCTTCCTTTATCCCTCTGTCTCACTCTTTCTCTCCCTGTCCACCCCCCGCACTTTCTTCCTTGATCGTCCTTTGTCTCTTCGTTCTGCTCTCTGCCCCCCCCCTCCCACCTCTTTCTATTTCCTCTGCACTTGCTAATGTGCTCTCTCTCTCTCTCTGTCTCTCTGTCTCTCTGGTACGGTTGGAGCCATCGGCAGAACACTCCTCCAGGGGTTTTAATGCTGTGGGATTAGTTTTCAATCATAGGTGAGGCTTTGGGAGTCAAATGAGGAAAAATTGCACTGAAGCAGAGTTGGGATGTGAGGAGCCTTTTGCGCGAGGGGGTCGATGTTGCTGGACGTGCTCCGAATGCACGAGCAGAATCCGAGGGGCCCAGTCTGCTTTTGTCGACCTCCAGTCAATCAGTGCTCCACACAGGAATCGTATATAAACACTAAAGCCAAGGTGTCTGAGTGTTTTTGGAAGACCTAGAGGCAGAGCAAACCTTCAGAAAGTTCCCCATTCATTACATTATAGATTAGTTCCTGGCTTTAATTATTCACTGTTGCGGTGCGTGTGTGTGTGTGTGTGTGCACATGGCACTGTCAAACAATGGTGAGCCTGAAACCTGTGTAAACCTGAGGGGTCGTGTGTAATTGCCAATACGCCCTGACTCTGCTTCATTAAAGCCCCGGCCGTCTCTCAGCACTCTGACCATTACACATGTGGGCCTAACCCCCCGAGCTAACCTGCTAAAGTGCTTTTCCGCCAAACACAGCATCATCACCCACTCTCAACCTGCCACACGTGAAATAAACAAAGCTGCCCGCTCTCTCAGTGTGGCCTTTATCTCTCCTGCTGTCGGAAAGGGTGAGGATGACCTAATCGAGGGTGACTAAAGGTGTCCGACTGTGCACATGCCTCCCACCGAGCGCAGCGTTTATGCTTAAGTGCACTGATCGCTGTTATGGAGAGCATTACCTGCCATTTCAATTAGCCCGCTCGTTTAGCGTATATATTTGAGCACCATTAATTATTCATCCCGTCTGAAAGTGTTGGAAATCGGCTCAAAGGCTTCCCTATTAGGCCCGCTGTGCTGTAGGTGTGTTAGTGTTTAATGGTAATGTGCTGTAATGCTGTCTTCAGTGGTGGCGGCGGCAGCAGCGGCGGCGGCAGCGACCTGAGACAGGCGTGGCGTCAGTGTGATTTACTGTGTGCTGCCGGGCCGTATTTCAGTGCTGCGCTGGATTTCTTATTCAGGAGGAGATTGTGCTGGATATTTCATTCCATTAGTGGGGAGCGAAATGTCAGCCGTCTCCTCCCGGCCCGTGGCTGCCGTGTCTGACTCCATCCCCTCCCCTTCGCTTGTCTCTCTTACGACTGATAGATGGAGAGAACAACTCCAGACTCAACTGTGCCCTGCCAATCAGCGGCACTTGCGTGTAAACACACACACACACTTAATCACACACACCGCAAACGTATAGAACATGTGTTTCTGCCTCTGTCACAGATTTAACTACACAGTTAAGGCTATTTGACAGTAATCTGGACTGTGTGGAGGTCCCTATTTGTTATTTTAGTATTTTAAATTGTGCTTGATGGATAAATGGTAGATGTGTGACTTGGGTTGGTGGCAAAAATGCTCAGATGCTGTTTTACAAGCTTATTTACCACCCTGTTATTTTGCTAATAAATGAACATGCTACTTTTCCTTTTATGAAAGGCTCGTAATAAAACAAGAAATGCTAAGCTTTGCTTTGATCGGCTGGTTTATGGCACTGGCGGTGTCTCACAGATCTGGATAGCACTGGATAGCATTGCTGTCCTCTCATTGTGCCCTCTCAGGGCAATTTGCTGCTAGCAAGCTAAGGAGATTGTCGTGTGTTAGCTGTTAGTCTTGCTCCCACACTTAATAAAATAAGCTGACGTGTTTCCACTCGGCTACTGTTAGCTACTGCCATGGGGAGTGCGGTGTTATCCACTACGCTACCCCAGCCATAAGTAAATGTCAGGTAATCGAGTGGTTTTAGAGAATCCGCACAGCTACAGGGGCCTGGGGTCATGGGTTCGGTCCTTGCTGCGGTCACTCTCTGTGAGGAATGTTCTCCTTGCGTCCCTGTGGGTTTCCTCCTAAAAACATACATGGTTGGACAATGGGCCATGCTAAATTGCTCCTAAGTCTGAGTGTCTGCTCAAGGATTCTGGGTAGGCTGCAGACCTAGATAGCTCTTCAGATTTGGACCTTGATTCCAGTTGCCAGTCCTGCACTTTATAAACATTGGTAGGTGTGACACTACATGTCTGGAAGCTGAATTCTGGGTCCAGGTTTTGAACACTTGGGCTCTAGACCCTCCACAAACCCTGACCAGGAAGATGATAGATGAATGTATGGATTGGTGGATAGAGAGATATTGATGATCTGTACAGCTGAATGCCACCTATGGCAATAATGCCTGTAATACAGAAGTGCTTTACTCTGTAGGTCTCTAGTATGCTGGTGTTGACCTGTCAAATGCACAGTGATGGCCGCGGGCTCCGGTGGAATCCATTAGCACACTCTTAAGAGGTCACATTTTAGTGTCTAGTGGAAAAAGCATGTTCACCAGCAGATTCTGACAAGCTGCTCAGCACCTTACACACAGCCTGCATTACATCTCCACCTCAGCACGGGTTCGACTTAGCGAAATCACTTCCCATGTCCGTCCGTGAGTGTGTTCCGTTCGTGCCGCCGGTGTGATGGAGAGCAGTGGAATGTATCTAGGAGGACGTCCATATTTAAAACGGACATTCGCGTTGAGTTTAGCACTGCTGCTGACTCACCACATTCACTGTGGTGTACATTTGAAGGAGGCCGTGGCTTGCTTGGTAATCAGAGCCTTTCTCTATCTCTCTCTCTCTCTGCAGTTGTGTGGCTGTGGATTGCTGGGTGTAGGGATTTGGCTGGCTGTGTCTCAGGGCAGCTTTGCCACCTTCTCACCCTCCTTCCCGTCCCTCTCCGCCGCCAACCTGGTCATCGCCATAGGTGCCATCGTCATGGTGACCGGCTTCCTTGGTTGCTTGGGTGCCATCAAGGAAAACAAGTGCCTGCTCCTGAGCGTGAGTACAGCTAGCTACAACCACACACACACACACACACACACACACACACACATACACACATAGACACAAACACATGCCAAACAAGACTATCCTGAAATGCACCAGCCCAGTAAACAGACCTGTGGCTACTTTCTAATGTGTTATCTCTGCTCTCCCTCAGCTGTTAAATTAATAAATTAATATGAATAAATAAACGCTCGTTGCCCGAATGCATTTCCAGCTCCATTCGTTTTGGCTTCAATTGCTGTGCACCCCAGTTTCGACTCGTTAAATGTTTTAAAAAGTCTTTATCCAGAACATCAAGGGCTTCAGAGGAGTTTTAGCTCCAGGTGTGATATGAGCCATTGTTTGTCTTCTAAAGTCCCCGACTGAGCTGCTCTCGCTAATGAGCTTAATGGAGCTAATAGAGCCGTCCATAACTCTCCAGGCTGATGAGGGTGGGATCAGAGCTGGAGCCGGGGGCTTCCCTTACTTCACTCGCAGGACCTCTCTAATAGCAGGGTTCTAAAGCACTCCCTCACACATGGAGTCTCTCTGTCTCTCTCTCTCTCTCACTCTGTTCTCTCTGTCTCTGCCTTTCTCTCTCTTTTGCACACCCTTGTTCACATCCTATTAAGTATCAAGTACAAAGCCATCATCTCTTTTTAATAGAGCCGGTCACACAGTCTAATTGAGAGAGCTTGTGACATGCAGGGCTTTTGTGTCACTTACAAGCCTGAATTATACATTGGTCGAGATGACATTGTGTTATATGCACTGGTAAAGACTCCATCTGCACGTTTAGGGGTGCGAGTATTGGGGCCCTTTCTTACACCCTGCACAAGGTGCATTGTGATGCTCATTGCTATCTCACAACCCGTCAACAGTCTGTTTTCACGCCTTCCACCTGCAGCGTTTAAATAGCAATGGTGCGTGTGAAGGTCTCGAAATGAGGTGTGTTCAGGTAAATGTCTGGCGTATTGCTATCTTGGCAGTGATGGCCACTTGCTCAACAGTAGCTGCGCCATTGATATAGCAATCTGCTGATTGGTTTATTGCAAGTTACGTCCAAAAAATGAGAAATTAAGAGACTTATAACATGCCTTTTGAGCATTTTGAGTTGTGCAAGGCAAACTTTTCCTATCATTACGATAGCAAAGACACACTGACGCTCTAAATCAAGCTGCATGGTGCACGGTTGCCGACTCGCCTAAGACTGCTAAAATAGGGCCCGGGTGTCAGTCCGGTACTGGCCAAAAGCACTGGATTGGATTTCGTAAGACAAAAGAATACTCCAGTCCAATCCATTAGCTTCAACTGTCACGTAAATGTAGGTTCAAGCCTACGTGCCAGTCATCTAGACTTCATACCTCAGGATCAGTGTACAACTGACAACCCAGACAATACACACAGAGAGCGAGGAGGGAGGAACCAGAGCGCAACACAAAACACAGAGCACGCTAAAAAAAAACCTCCACGTTCAGAGTCAGTGTGTAGCAGGTAATACCGTGTTTCCTCCGCTGCAAAATTACAGCCGCCGCTGCTTCAGAATTGAATGAAATCTCAACAGAGGGCTTTTAAATTTGAAAGGACGAATTCAGGAGGTGAAATAAAGACAGAGAGAGAGTGAAGAACAGAGAAAGGTAGATTACGCTGGGTAACGTTAAGTTCTGTAGGTTTTACAGTGGAGAAGAACATTTGAGATGTAATGTAAAACCTGTCCAACAATTCAAAACTATTGTTCATAATGGAGACATGTACACGGGCGCCGGCACCATACATCAACACACACAGGTGCTTTATGACTTTTCTATTTTCAGTACTATGTAAAATTACAGTCATATCCAGGCGGATAAAAAAATATATATACTTTTTTTGGACAATTGCCAAGTATTATGAAGAAATCCTATAATAAATACCTTTGTTAGTTTAACTAATGCAAGTAATTTGGCATTAAAGTGACTGTATTTTGTATTTTCAGCTCAAAAATACAGTTTTTATAGTCTTTGCAAGCAAGAAAACGTCCAAACATTGCAGGCCTGAAGTACATGTGTATCAAAACATGGTCAAATTCATACAAATATCTAAATTCTGTTAATTTATTACTTAATTCTGCATACATTAACATAAATTAAGGCTTTTTTAAGTAGAATAGAAAAACAACAACAACATCCTGGCAAATGCTACTGTCTCCTATAAATGCTGTCGTTTTTAGGCGAGTAAAGGTACGACAGACTATCAAAAATGATGTAAAATTGGCTTAGGGGTCAAAGGGTTAACAGAGGGAAGAAGATTGGCATTGGTATCGGATTGGTATCAGCCCATTGGTACCAGTGTCAGTATCAGGGATGTTTCACCATCGTAGGGATGTTTCACCATGAGTGCTTTTCTTTTTCTTTTTTTTTCAGCCCGCCTTCATTTATCCCTCACTAGACACATCTGATGACCTCACACCTGATTTGGAATAAACACAAGGAGACATGCATTTAATAAAGTATTCATACGCTGAAGCAACTTTGAAATAGAAGCTCTCAGAGAAAGCGAGAGAGTGAGAAAGGAGAGACATGCCGTAGGAGCGAGAGTTTGTTGATGAATCATTCAGCATCTCCATGCAACCAAAACCTGCAATCGCATGAGCATTGAGTCCGGGACTCAGACAGAGCTGATATTTTAATACCGTTTTTCAGCACTTAAGCCTTCGTAAATACTTATTAGATATAGCTGGTGTATATTTGAATTGCCTGACCTTTTGGGCAGCCCAGCTCTGCATGCAGTTAATATATATATATATATATATCCTGCGCTGCTCTCAGAGAAAGCAAGAGGAGACGTTAGAGCTGGGCGGTGTCCTGTAGGGTTTAGAGATGAGAGATTGGCTTGCGTCCTCTGATGTGCTTTAGCTGTGTGTTCACTCAGAGAGACCCACAGCATTCTCAACTTTATATCCACTCCTGTATTTCACAGAAAGGGCAAGCAGGGCAGTGTGACTCTGGGTCAGTGTGATAGAGGACGCAGACATACACACACGTATGGTAATCAGGATTGGCATAAAAACTCAAATTCTGTTTCTCTGTAATGCAGATTTTACTAGTACAAACTCTAATTTCAGATATTATATATATTAAATGTATTAGTAATGTGATCAGATCTGCAGATTAATAAAGCCATTCCAAAAAGTCCTATTGTCAGAACAACACATCCTTAATTGTTTAACAGTAAAATAGATTTGCAAACAAGTGTTCCTGGATTCTGATTTAGCAACCTTTCAGATTTTTTTTTTATTATTTAGATGACTCATTTAGGAAGCAGATATGCAAGTCAACCAGCCGGTTGACTTGCCCAGTTAGGGTAATTCTAGGCATTAACTAACTAGCACTACAGAACAATCGCTGTCTCTGCCCCTTCAAATACAGCCTTATATTCATATTATATTTGTCAGAGTAAAATGCAATGTGAATAGCTACCTAGCTAGATCGCTGTAGCTATAGCTATTCAAAGTACCGTGGGGTTCAAAGATTCAGTGAGGCTCTGCAATGACCGCTACGGCCGAAACTGTGCTCTCTCTGGCTCCGGCTGCTGATGGCAAGCAAGTCAAGTCAAGTGGGTTTTATTGTCATTTCAACTACATACAGAGTACACAGTGAAACGAAACACCGTTCCTCCAGGACCATGGTGCAACATAGACACAGTGCATAGAGAACACAAGTGCAACACAGTACAAGTGCAGACAGACAACACAACACAGTACAGACAGAGAATAATAAATAATTAGGGGTAGTGTGCAAATTATGCAGTGTGCATAATTGTCAGGTAGACAGAGAGAGAGAGAGAGAGAGAAAGAGAGAGAGAGTGAGTGTGAGTGTGTGTATGAAACAGAAAAACAAAACATCAGTTCAGAAGTTGAGTTGTGTTGAGGAGTCTGATGGCTTGGGGGAAGAAGCTATTGCAGAGTCTGGTCGTGTTGGACCGGATGCTGCGGTACCTTCTTCCTGATGGCAGGAGGGAGAACAGTCTGTGTGAAGGGTGGGTGGAGTCATCCACAATGCTGGTTGCTTTGCGGATGCAGCGGGCGGTGTAAATGTCCATGACGGAGGGGAGAGAGACTCCGATGATCCTTTCAGCTGTCCTCACAGCATGGTTAAATAGCATTTTTAGCATTTTTGCTTGACAGAATTAATTCATAAGTATGTGGATCTGGGGATTTTACAAGTCAGATTTACGGTGTAGACATCTGGATTTACAACTTTAACTAGTAAAAAATAACCTTGGCAGCTTGCCGAGCCCTGTCATCAATAGCCCGGTGCTCTAACCGCTGAGCCACCACTGCCCCTACTACTGTAGATATCTCTAACCTCTGGAGTTTTTATTAGTAATTATAGACGCGTAAGGAATGAGATCTGATACATGTAACATATGACTAGTCAAAATTACATTAAGGATATGTCATCCTGGTAAATTGACTATGTCAGAATGGCTTGGTAGATCTGATCTGATGAAATCTGATACAATTACTAGTAAAAATGTCATAGTTGATCTGAAAGGAGACTTCCTACTAGTAAAATAAACACATTACAGAGATCTTAATTTAGATTTTTTTTACTAGTAAAATTGAGTTGCAATTTTCACAGATAGCATTTTAGGCCAGAACACCGCCCCATACACGTGCACGTGCACTCGACTCCGGCCATCAGCTTGTGAATACACTGGCAACACCAGCATTTTCCCTCTAATGATGGGGAAACAGTGCGGTAAACTAATCATTTGGAACTGTCAGTGCAGAGATTCAATAAACAAGCATCTTAAGGGCTTTCAGCTGGGCTAAAGCTGTAGCTCTTATGCGTCCAGACAGCTCTGATCAGCAGAATGATGAATGGGAAGCGAATCAGGCCCTCAGTGTGCTAATGTTTACGGCCTGACAGGCGCATGCTCTATAGAAGGTTGGGTAAATATTTAGCAGAAGGGGCGAAGCGGAGCGCGAGAGAATGAAGGAGTGTGTTTGGAGGAGGGATGATTCATGTGCACAGATCTCCTCCACTCGCTTCATATTGTCTCTCTCTCTCGCTCTCTTGCTCTCTCTCTCTCGCTCTCTCTGTGCGTCCTCCTTTCTTTCTAATCACTCATTGGCTTCTCTCTTCTTTATGTTTGCAGTTCTTCATTGTCCTGCTGATTATTTTGCTGGCAGAGCTGATCTTGCTCATCCTCTTCTTCGTGTACTCGAATAAGGTAAGCGCTTTGACAAATCTCATGTCCCGCCAGGGGTTGCACAGTAATCAACATTCTCCTGAACAAGCTTTTAGATCTAAGCAAATAATCTGCGCTATATTCATCAAGGCCTCTCTCCGAAAGAACACATGCACACTCTTAAAAATGAAGGTGCCTTGATTTTTTTTTAGGGATGCCATAGAAGAAGACCTTCACATCAAGTTCTTTAGACCCTTCAGTGGTTATTCACCTTCACACATCTCCATCACAAAAGTGGGGCCTCATTCACAAATATCTCTCTAGGAATTATTTTCTTAATTTGTCCCAATTGTAACAAATCCCAGATAAGGAAAAAGGCAGCACTGTGTCAGAATCGTCCTGTAAAGTGCATAAGTGGTTTCTTCAATAAATGCTTGGTGAATGATCAGTGTCTGCCTGCTGCTCCAGTTGTCTGCTGGGCTCGCTCTAAGACAGCTGCCCCTTCCATCCAAATGAAAGGTCACAGGTTGCCCCACACAAAGGAGCCTGATCGTGGCCAGTTGGTGCCAAGTAATTGGTCTTAAGCTTATTCTTAGTGCACATCTCTATTTTATCCTACTGGTCCAGCCTCATCAGAGTCTTTCCCATGCCCTTTCCCACTCCAGCCTGAGGCTGCTGGAATGCACAGGACTGTACTATGTGACCTCTTGACATCCTCCAAGATCACTATCCATCAGCAGTGCGTGTGGGTTCCCCGTCCTCTTTTGATAAAGTCATAAGTGTCACTTAACCGATGCTGGAAACGTGCTCTGCTGAAGTGCATTAGCTTCAAGTTTTCTTTCTTTCAAGGCACTGAGACACGAGGAAAGAGTTGAATCTGCATGTGACCAGGTGACTAGGTGAGGGCAGTACCCACTTATAAAGAGGCTGGTTAGCTTAGCTGGTTAGCTTAGCTGGCATAACACTCTTTTAACCACCAAACATGTTTGAAGCTCATGTTTAAAACTCCACTTATGAATGTTATATAAATAATCTGTGGCTACACTATATGTCCAAATGTTTGTGGACACCCCTTATAATGAATGTGTCAGGTACTAGACAGCATGTCTAGTCCCCGTAGAGAAGCATTGCCAATAGGTAAAGGTGCACGTATTTGTCACTGTACTATGTACAGCAAAATGTGTCCTCCACATTTAACCCATCTGTGGTTGTGAACACACACACACACTGCCCAAGTGAACTAGGGGCTGTAAGTACACACACACACACACACACACACACACACACACACACACACACACACACACACCACTAGCGCCCAGGGAGCAGAGAGGGGCCCAACAGTGGCAGCTTGCTGAGCCTGGGAATTGAACCCACAACCCTGTTATCAACAGCCTGGCACTCTAACCGCTGAGCCACCACTGCCCCTTAGAATAGGACTCTCTGGAACAGATAAGAATGACCCTAACGCCAGGCCTGGGCTAGAGGGGTATAAAGCCCCCCAGTATTGAGCTGAAGAGTGAGCTCTTTAGAACCACTCATTCTTTCGCTAATGCCTGTAAGAAAGGCAGACTGCAAGGCTAGGTGCTTGATTTGAAACACCTGTGGCAATGGGACTGAATTAAACACCTGAATCCAATGCTTAAGAGGTGCGTCCCAATACTTTCGTCCCTATATTGTTTGGAAGTTAGCAATTGTCATGTAGTGTTCAATGTAATAATTGCAAAATGTACAGACTTTTTAATTGAGAGCCCATGGAACAACAACTGACAGCTGACGACCGACAATCCCATCCGTCAGTAAAGAGCTGTTTAAGCAATATTAGCAATCAGCTACTGAAAATCACCTTCGCTAACTAAATTTTCCTATCGATCAGGCTCTACTAAAGACTTTCTGGGAGGTTAACATTGCCTACGCCGCCTGCCTGACTCTCTCCGCGAAAGCTAAAGTAATTCACTTACCCACAATCCATTTAGAGATGGGGATCTGTGTGTCTCTGAGGCATGCTCTGTCAGCGGGAAATACTGTACGCCCCACAGCCTTATCTTAGCTTATAAGTCACTCTCGGCTTCAGGCCGCAACCAGGCTGTGCGCTGCTGCGTTTCAGCAAACAACACTTGTTTTTCAAGCTTGAGCTTTCCTTACACCTGATAAAAGTCAATGTTTCAGGTGCGTATTTCTTTCTCCCTTTGTGCTTTCATGTGTCTATCTTTCTTACTGTCTCTAGCACCGCGCACTAGGGGTGTCACGGATCACGGTTCAGATTCTATCATTTTTGGATCAGCTAAAAAAAGGGAGGCATATGTGCGCTTTCCAGGGACACACCAGAGTGATGTCGCTTCACATGTGTGGCCATGCTCGATGTATTGCCATAGTCATAGTCAAAACTCCAAAACGGTATTAAAAAGGATTCATCCTGCTTTTGTTGGAGTAACTGTCTCTACTGTGCAGGGAAGAAGGCTTCTCCCCAACTCATCCCAAAAATACTGTATGGAGCACCATCAATCATTCCAGAGCACACAGTTCTTCCACTGCTCCACAGCTCAGTGCTGGGGGGCTTTATACCCCTCAAGCCCACACCTGACTTGGTGCCAATAGGTTCATGTTTTTCTGCTCTAGAGAGTCCTATTCTATTGGCAGTAGTTCTCTACCACTAGGCACCAGACAGCAACTTAAAGTAGCTAAATGTATTTTTTAGAAGGGGTGTCCACAAACATTTGGACATATAGTGTATTTAAAAAGACTTTACTGTGCCTCTTTCACAAGGGATGATCATTTTACACATTCAACTCATGACATGCTTTCTAGTGGAGCCCACAACGAAATCCAGTCAGCAGCCGTACGCGAGGTCTGTGTTTAACCACTAGCGCCATCTGCAGGGTCCTTTGATAAACAGGCAAACTTATGGGGAAAATATGGGTAGTATGTGTTAACTAAACAGCTCTAATGGCTGATCAGTCCTTCCATCTATAGTCATATGGCTTTCTCATGGCACAATGTCTACAGACCATAACAGTTATATCCACATCATCAGTTTGCATTACATTATTTTGGTTAAACTGGCAATTAAAGCAGCATTATGCAAGATATGACATTTCTTGGTTCTGGGCTTGCTTCAGCTCTCCTCATTGCTGGGAGGTGGAATTTGTGCTTTTACACATTTTACAAGCTGAGAGATAAAGAACCGTCACTGAAAGTGAAAGAAGCATGTGGACGGAGGCGGTAGAGGAATACTACAGGATTTTAATCTAATATGACTCAGGTTAGGCAGCGTAACGCAATTACGCAAAGTTACATAAAACAGTTAG